>NC_051182.1:13166768-13386767 GCF_013339695.2 Rhipicephalus sanguineus | reverse complement strand
GGGCACGACACGATGACGTAGAATGACGAAGTATGTGGCGACCAATGGCGACCATGGGTGGCGACATGTCTCGACCATGGCCTCCGAGATGGGGGACGCGCCCGCTATCTCGGAGGCCATGTCTCGCCTCTCGACGGCGGGAAGGTGAGGCGAGGTTGTGGAGAGGAAAAGACGCTTTTCTTCCGCCCTCGCTAGGAGCGCGCCTCGGCAAGCATGGTCTGCGCGCGAACGAACTAACTGGAGATGACGCTCGAAGGGTCCGGGGCACTCTCGATCCCCATACTGCCCATACATTGTATCACATTTTATTTCATCAATTAAGCGATGGTGATCGATGTTCAGCGAATGATTTTGTATCCTTCACGTGCATGGTGGGCTAAAAGATGGGAAAATTTGGTTTACCGATCTTCACATGTTAAAATGGGGAGAAATATAAACCCGCTACCCTTTCTTTTATTGCGCATGCGGTTCAGGCGACCATTATTTGCGATTACGAACGTATACGAGCGACCGAAGTTCGTATGTGCGCATTTTAATGGCCAAAGCTCTAGAAAAAAATGTTCACTAAACGTTTTAAAAAGACTTCTTGTAAAAAACGCTTTTTCAACGTCTTCTAAAAAACTTCTTGTGAAAAACATTTATTCAACGTTGCATAATATACCTAGATGTCTGCATACCTTTTTAGTCGTTTCAAGAAGTTTCTTAGAGGTTTTGTGTTTCGTGGGCTACTAATTCCCATGCAGGCAGTTCTCCGCTATAGTATTTGCATGATCTGCATGTTTGAACGAATGGTGATGCTTTAATATTGTTTAAGCTGAGCGATATTTACTAAAAGGAGTGACGTACGCAGAATTTCATTTTCCCATGTGGGGAGGGGTGTAATAAAAAAAATAAAATATAGGGATATGAATAGAGAAAAAATAGCAAGGGGTACAAAATACAATGAGACAAAAATAGCTTGAACAAGAAATCAGCCAAATCCAAATCATTGAAAATGTTTTTTCGGGACACTGTGGGCGCTCTTCACGTGACGTGCCAGTTTTATCATTTTTTTGTTTGCCCTTAGATATATTTCAGAACGGTTGATTGACGTGGTGAGAGCAGACCTAGAAGTCGCGTAAGCTTGGTGCCTGGCCTGCGCAGGAAAATGTGCGCAGCCACTATTTGATGGGAAGCAGAGTTCGTAGGACCTCGGCGATGGCAGCGAATTGCCCCACGAATCCTCGGCTAAACATGAGATAAGATAGTTGCATTATAAAGCTTTCACGCAATGAAACTGTGATAAGCACAGTTGTCCACCCTTACTTTCCAAACTATAATTATTATATTCCTACGTTTCTTTGTCCATGCGTTCATGGTAAATTATTTAACAAAGCTAGGCCCAAACAATAGTTCATGAAATAGTAATAAATGAACGACGTATCTATCAATGCACATCAGCTGAAACCAATAAGTTATTTAATAGCACATACCTGCCGAATGGCGTCTTTTACGGCCAGGTGCAGGCTGTGGCGGCGCAGCCAAATCGAAATTGCTTCAGCTAATGGAATTCGCTTAAAAAGCTCCTTCGTAAAGCGTTCCGGGCAGTCGTCGAAATTGTCATCATCATCGTCCTGTTCAGTCTCCCACCCGGTAAATGCAAATGCCTTTATCATTGATGAAGCGTTATCTGTCACCACGCGAAGGACCTGGACAATGAAATGAAAGCAGTTAACGATGGCGAAATTACACGAAAATACATATTTGACCTTGTCAGCGATGTTCCACTGCAGCAACGTTGCGTCATACTCGCAGCGGATCCGAGCACATGTGTGGCTCCCGGTCAGGCGAGTGAAACTGAGGAGGTACGTGTGAGCCGCGAAGTCACTGTCCACGAATGTTGCTTCGACAGCCAGGAAGCCCTCCGTCGACCGCGACGTCCACAAGTCTAGTGCGATACAGACGTACTCCGCCCCCGCCAAAGACGATGATTTTTGGCCTTCAGCGCTGATACTTTCCCGTGCAGGGAACTTCTCACTGAAGTCATCCCGCGATGGCAACTGGTAGCCTCGGACGGCGACCTGGATTTGAAAGAACACAACGCTGTTACTTTAATGAAAGGTGACCTATATTATTGTCAAGCTTACCGTTACGAATTGTAGGAATCCCTCCCTCTCGACAACACGAAAGGACTCCAAGTCATTGCAAATCATGTTGATTATGGCGTCGTCAAGAGCAGCCTTTCGATGAAGAGGCACAGAGCTACACCCAGCGATGAAGGCGGACGTTATGTTTGGCTGGCTTGCGAGCCCTTCTTCTCGTTGCGTGTACTCACGTTCGTGCTTTCTTTTGGGTGCCGAGTCAAATTAATGAAACTCCGACTACAGCCTGTATAGTATCGGAGCAAAGCTTGCAGTGTGCAGCTTGTTTGTTTTCTTCGCGGGTAATTTCAAAAAATTGTTTCCAATGTACCATGTTGGCGTGCTTACTGCGTGCCTGAGCCGCTGGGCGCAGGAGCTAGTGTGGTAGTGCGTTATGGTAATGCTTCTCTAGCCGCCAACAGGCGCCGGCGCGGCGGAGGCGGCGGCGCCTCCCGGGTCTCCTCCCCACCCTAGAACAGAGCGAACGTGTGTTTTCTGCGGCGTGAATCGTCGCGTCCGGACTCGGAGAGGCGCGGCCGTGGCCGTGGTTACGTGGGCTCTCTTGCTTCGGCTGGCTTCTCGAACCACTACTTTCAAAAGTTTATTCGCTCTCTCTCTCTCTGTACGGAGGGGGAGGGTACACAGTTCATCGTGTACGACTGTGTGCTGCGCTAACCTACAGACCTTCGCCGACAGTTTCGAGCAAAGGCCCCCATGTGTCTAGACAGGGGAGGGTAGTATTGCAAAAGGGGTGCGGGTGGCGGGAGGTGGGAGAAATATGAGGTGAGACGGCGCGCAAGCTTGTATAAGAAAGCTTCCAGTAACGCGCCAGCGTCAATACGCGTCACAACTTAGAGAAGCTGTTTTTCGAATATGCGTCTGATCGCCGACGGCGACAGAAGCAAAAACAAAGAATTGAAGGGTGGGGAGACAGCAGGCAGCTGGGGTGCCTCCGAGGGAAGAAAAATCGCAAGGCGTAAGGGGGGTTATGCCGCCGCCGTAGTTCCGCGCGATGGATACCAAGGGCATACAGCCGAGGTTACGAAGAATAGAGACAAACTTCCGAGCAAATAGCCTATATAAGGACAGAATAGTAGTAGGCCCGTTGCTTATAAATGTACCGTGCTTTTATACAGCCAAGCCATTTAAAAAATACTGCCTTATTGTTAAATGAGAGGCTCTGACTTACTAATGTTTTTTATAAGTTTGAAAAACAGCGCGTAGACGAAAACGTGCTCTACTTTCGGAAAAAACGTAATTCCATTCCAATACCATTCCGGGCAAAATGTGCTTAATTGCATTCCCATTCCACTCCTCCAAGCGTTGTCCCCATTCCATTCGCATTCCATTCCGGGGTCGCGAAAATGTGGAATGATTTTGGAGTCATTCCAGTTGCGGAGTGGCAACTCCGCAACACTGGTTGGCACAACTCGTTGCTGCCTACTTTACACTCGCTACAGTGTTTGGACACGTGCGAGTAGCCATCTGTAGAACAATTCGTAAGATGCTCTTTCAGCCGAACATTTATACACCTCCCTGTTTGTCCCACGTACACCTGCCTACAAGAAAAGGGAATTCATAAACTACTGCGCAGGCGCATGGGACAAACCTGGACCTATGTTCAACGCTGCAAACGAAAGTGCTGTAATTAGGTCTTTTGTCAATGGCATTCATTACCCTGGCACACAATCGCGACATATCCTGAGGCGCCGAAAACACAACATTCACACCGTAGCGTTCAGCTACGTTCTTCAAATTATGAGCTACCTTATGCTGATACGGGATAACCGCAAAGCCCCCACCCTCGTTGGCGCGATTTCGGGGTGACTGTGTGCCGTTCCTTTTAAACTTCCTAATTAGTCTTTCGCAGGTAGCTGCAATCATAGGTAATGAATAACCAGATTTAGTTAGCCTGCTCAACTGCACTTGCACACTTTGCGTCACTACATGCGCGCAAGACTTCCGCACCGCAGCATCGATGCAACTCGCGTTGCATTTCTTAGATATTCGGCTCCATTTGGAATCACACATACCTGCTGGCTAAATCAACGTAGGTCTCAGAAAAGTCCCCTAAATTTCTCATCAAGGCATTCAAAATTAGTTAAGAATGGAATTGCTCTATCCTGCATCGAGCTCTGGTGCGGAAGTCTTACGCGCATGCAATGACGGAAAGTGTGCAAATGCAGTTGAGCAGGCTAACTAAATCTGGTTATCCGTTACCTCGTTACCTATGATTGCAGCAACCTGCGAAAAACTAATTAAGAAGTCCAAATGGAACGGCACACAGCCACCCCGAAATCGCGCCAACGAGGATCGAGGCTTTGCGGTTATCCCGTATCAGCATAATTTGCTCATAATTGGAAGAACGTAGCTCTGCGCTGTGATGTGAATGTTCGGTTTTCGGCGCCTCCGAAAACGGCGTGATTGTTCGCCGGGGTAATGAATGCCATTGACAAAAAACGTAATTACAGCCATTTTGTTTGCAGCATTGAACATAGGTCCAGATTTGCCCCATGCGCATGCGCAGTAGTTTATGAATTTCCTTTTATACCGTTAGCTACACTTGCCTAGCCGGAGCCGATTTCGCGTGGATCCTCATGAGCCGTGCTGCGCACGCGCGAGGATCAGTGATGTCACACAGCTGGCTCACCGGAGCCGGCATCTCCCGCGCTTTCCGCTACCGCCGAGCGCGACTCGCCGCTGCTGGCCCGCGCGTTCGGGATTAGTGGCGTCGTAGCCGCGGCAGACACACTGGCGCCGTTGCGCGCGCAGACTCCGCCACAGCCGCGCGCGACTCGCCGCTGCTGGTCTGCGCATTCGAGTGACGTTGTAGCCATGGCAGACACACTGGCGCCGGCGCGCGCGCAGCTATTCGCCTTCGCTGTGCAGTCGCCATCTGACACTGCGCTGCAGCCGCTTGATAGCGCTTCTGACTGGCGTTTTCAGGTGGGTAACGCCATGTAGGAGAGTTCAAATGCTGCTCAACGGCGCAGAAGAGCCGAGAAGCTTATCTCATCGGATCCCGAAGTAGTTGCCTGGCAATAAGCGTTTCAGTGTACGAAGAATGAACAGAAGAAGGCTAATATTCCTAGACAATCTGGAAAGCTAAGAATAATCAGCTGAACCTTTGCTAACGCTACGCATATAATGGCATAGCCGAGCAAAGCCACTGCAAATATTTTTTTGTGGGCAGGTGTACGTGGGACAAACGGGGAGGTGTATAATATTCGGCTGAAAGAGCATCTTAGGAATTGTTCTGCAGATGGCTACTTGCACGTGTCCAGCACTGTAGGGAGTGTAAAGTAGGCAGCAACGAGTTGTGCCAACGGCTTTTGAATGAAACCAAGATTTTGTTTCGTCACAAGGACTGGTGCCCACGCGAGTTGTTCCGGGATTTCAAGAATAACAATACAACGGGGGTGTACCCAGTTGAAAATCACAGCAGAATAGACGACTGAAATTCTGCTGTCTTTCGTATTTTGGGACGCTGTAGTCTATTGTCTGTCTTGTAGTGAATTGTCTGTCCGTAGTGAATTGTCTGTCCTGTACTGAACTGTGTGTCCCTGTAGTAAATTGTCTGTCCTGTAGTCAATTTTCTGTCCTGTAGTGAATCGTCTGTACTACAGTAAATTGTCTGTCCTGTACTCAATTGTCTGTCCTGTACTCATTCTCTGTCCTGTAGTCAATTGTCTGTACTACAGTAAATTGTCTCTCCTTTAGTCTATTTTCTGTTCTGTAGTGTATTGTCTGTCCTCTGGTATGTCGTGCAGTCCACTTGTCTGTCGCGTGGTGCACTAATCTGTCATGCTGTGCAGTTGCCTGTCACATTATCCAGTTCTGTGTCACCCAGTTGTCTGTTGCATGGTCCAGTCGCATGGTAGGGTGCTAGAGCCTTGTGGCCCTAAACTACTCCAAGATCATAACCTGTTCATGTAGTACGCAGTAATAAAATTCAGTTCCTCTGCAGGGCAAGCGGAAGCTTTGCAAGTCTGTCTTACTTTTTACTAATAAAAAATTTAATCCTTTGCGGTAGGCAATGCAAATATGAGCTTTCGAAATCGGAAAACAAGTCCAATCCTGATAAATTTGGTAACACTGCGTACTAAGAAATCTGGAGTGAAAGCACTGCCGCTGACAACTAAGGGTAATTTACCAACAAAGTTAATGATTTGGCAACAGACCCTTAATGTCTCTGCTGCACTGAGGTAGTCAATGGCCTGAGGATCAATAACTAAAAAAAAGATGTTCTATGTACTGTGCTTGGACGTAATACAGCAAAACAAATGAGAAGAAATTTATTGCAGCTTCACCAGCAATAAGTTTATCTATGCAGTGCTGAGGGTAGCAACTGGATTTTAAAAATGCACACATCTCCACACTTTCCCATGCACATTTACATGGAACCTTTTAAGTGAAGTTGACACGTAGTCATTTTTAAACAAATAATCACTTTAATAACTTCAAGGGCAATAAAATAATGAAAATGTACATGAAAACCTAGCTGGAATAATAGTGCAGGTCGGCACATTCTTGCGCAAGGTACCATCGCGGGGACTGGTGTTTCTTCTGGAGGTCCTCCAGGGACGCTTTCTCGCCTCGAGGTAAAGGTGTCTGCGAATATAAGAAACAAGCACAAGTCTTATCTTCGACGAAAAAAAATATGCACATAAAAGGTAACATCATAACAATTGAGTGGGAGGTCACGGGTGTCAAATAATCCCAAATTTTATAACAGTTAACAACCCCTCATTTGCCCAGCACTGCAGTCTGTCCTTGCTCGGTCGCATTCTCAACAAACAATAAAATGTATACCAGGAAATTATATACGTCACCCACAACGCACAAGAGCAGCACATTATTAATGTGCCAAGGGGCATTTTGTTTGATTCAAGGTGTCTCAGCACAGAAAGTGCATATGCTATCGCATTTTGGTGCTGTCGGCTGGAATGCAGAAGTAGCAGTGCATCGTTTGACAGTGAAAAGGTTCAATTATATGCATGAACTTAAGAAACAGGCATGTACGTCGATTATTGGCGAAGCACACTATAGACCTAGGCATCAAAAATATGCAAGGCTTTTTGCAGTTGGTGCTATGCACTCTGGAATGCTTAACCAGGATTGGTGAGTCCAATGACTCTTGATGACCCATAGACGCCAACCGTGTGCACCGTTCAATGAAAATGCTACAGCTATAAAAGTCAGACATTACCAAAAAGCTGTGGCAGATGCCTATTACAGCAGTGTAACAATATTCTTGCTGAATTGACCAACACTGTAGACCTACCACTTAGTGCATTAGCATTCACGATTGCAAACTTCGATGCAGCAAAAGCCTTGCTAATGTTTGCAAGTATCGCTATAAAACAGAAAAGTAGACTTGGATGCGCAACCATGCA
Organism: Rhipicephalus sanguineus; assembly: GCF_013339695.2. Lineage (NCBI taxonomy): Eukaryota > Metazoa > Arthropoda > Arachnida > Ixodida > Ixodidae > Rhipicephalus > Rhipicephalus sanguineus. Next base: position 13,379,251 of record NC_051182.1, on the reverse strand, counting down.
ACCGAGCACCCAACGAGCACCAGATGATGGCAAACCATATGTTGTCTGTCTCTTTTTTTTAAATTGTTGCTGTTTGTTAGGTGAAACATTCTGTCGGTAACTATTGCACCAGCACAAGATAAATGTAAAGGCACATTTTCTGTGCGCACTTTGCTTGACGTCTGTCCGTTTTTGTCCTTAGCAGTGATTTGAATGTTGCCGAGGTGGGCAAAACATACGTTGCTGGGAAATCTCTCAACAATACAATAATACACAGAACGCCTTAAAGGGCCCCAAACCACCTCCGACATTTTTTTCAAACATTTCAATTAAACATGCGCATCGTGTGCAGAATGCCGTCATGATCAATGATGCCACACGTGGCAGCGCTGATCATGACGGCATTCTGATGAGCATGACGCGTGCCGTCATGCTCAGCAACGCTGAGCATGACGGCACGCGCGGGCGCGCCACCAATTCCAAGAAACAATTTCTTCTCTCCGGGCTCTTCCGGTCTGCCTGGTGACGTGTGTGACGTCGTGTGTTCAATCTGTGATGCACTATGCACGCTATGCTGTGATTGGTCGAACAAGAACCTACAACTTCCGGTTAGTCTGCAAGCAGGTGCTCGCGCTTTCCTGTTCCTTCCGTCGTGTTGCCCGCATGCGCGCGCTAGCGAATCAGCAAATGCAGCCCCTAATGCAACTGCCAGATCGCTAGTGTACAGGCACAGTCACACCTAGCGGGCTGATAAGCTGCGCGGACTGAATCCGACACTGTTTCGTGATGGCTTTCACGCATCGGTGTCCGGTGCTTGGCTGCAAAAGCTCCGAATGGAAAAACGAAGAGACGCGACACGTGCTACCTCGTGATGTAACCTTGCGAAATGCCTGGCTTGAGCGCATCGGAGCTACGGCACAATCAAAGCGCAACAGTGTTGTAACTGTTTGTGGGCACCACTTCGCTGCTGAAGACTACCATTACGACCCACGTCTGCTGCAGGAGTTTGGCTCCGGTTTTTCTACCACGTCAGCGATCCCTTGAAGGCGTGCGTGCAACACAGGAAGCTCCGTGCAGACATAACTCCGCTTCCCGAGCGAAGGCGTCCCTAGCGGCAAGAAGCGCAGATTTCGCGGGATGTTCTCACGCGCTCGCAGTGGAGTGAAATCGAGGAACGATGCCTTTTACGGTGGCCATACTTTTCATGCTTTTCGCGCTTGGCCAGTGACCAGAGCGACGGTCTGTCCCCGTTATCAACGCCATCAGTCAGCCGCAGTCGGTGGACGATAAGGATGATATGGCATAAAACATCGCTCCGCGATGGCACCCCTGCTCGCTCCACGCTCCCGCTGTGACGGCGCGAGGTATTTTGGCGGGCAGTTCGTTTTGTGGTGGTTGCGTTGTTCGTAGGAATGCCGAACTCCATGAAAAATGGCTGCGTTTTGTTGCGTGCTATGACAGCTGCAGAACCGGTTTCTATTTAGAGAATATGAATTGAATCGGCGTGAACGGCGGATCGCACTCGTTCGACGACAAAAGTGAGTTTTGTGAATAGATGGGATATTTTTTTCCTGGGGTTGCATTTGCCCGTGATTGTTGATCTGCCGAGCAACACCTCGTCCACGACGCCGTGAACGTGCCCCACTTCGAGGAGGTCTCTGCCCTTCAGATTGGCTCCTCTGAAGAAACTATACCATGTAGGTCGCTGAATCTAAACGTAATATTAATTGACACGCTTTGTACTGCCATGACAGCAAAACACGAGCCGCGACGACGAACTCGGCTGCACTGGTTAAGTCGGCGCAGCAAATGCAGTGCCATGGCCGTTCGATGGAAAGCGTTTTAGGGGCGAAGCTCCTTAAGGCGGCACCCGTTCGTCCCTCGTAGTCGCAGTCGTAGTAGTCATAGTGCGTAACCAGTGTTACGCTTTGACCTCCAAGGTGGTGCCGGTGGGAGATTTTTCCTGTGCGTTGTTGAACAATGAAAAATTCGCAGCGTGCGCGTTAACTAAAAGCCGAATTCTTCTGTCTCTCATTCCCCATTAGCAGCCATTGGCATGTTCAAGTAGGAAACGTTAGTAGAAGTAGAAGTGTAAGTGTTAGCTAAAAGCCGACTTCTTCTGTCTCTCATTCCCATTAGCAGCCATTGTTTACCTCCAAGGTAGTGCCTGGTGCGATTTCTCCTGTGCGTGATTAAACAATAAAAATTTTGTTCAAAACGCCGTTGATTGATGAAATAAATCAAGGAAAGACGCCAGATGTTTTGTAAAAGCAAAACGAAAGAACGCCAGATGTTTTGTAAAAGCAAAACGAAAAGACGCCAGCTGCGAAAAGACGCCAGACACGAGGTCTGGCGAAAGGAAGCACACGCGCAAACGCTACGTTTTCTGATCTCTTCTAACAATTTGACGTCTTTTGGAAGCAAACGGGAAAGAAAACGCCTCAAGCGAAGCACCAAAACACGGCGCAGTGGCTTGCCACCGCCTGCGTCGTCTGCTCCCTTATCCCGCCAAATCTGCTGCCGTGGCCGCTTTGGCGCTGGAGGCAGCGCGCGACTGTGGTGGCTCCTAACGTATGCACGGTGGCCATACCGGCATGATTCGTAGGAGCACGGGCCAGCACGGCAACAACAGCGGTTAGCCGAGAAGCACGGAGTTGAGGGAGTCGCGGCGACCGACCGGAAGTGCATGCTGCTTCGAACAGTGTGTCAGTGATGATGGTATGTCAAGTGAGACTGGAAGGGGCGTTCGGCGAGGAGGGCTAAGCGGCTTTGGGAGAGGAGACCAGCTGACGAGCGGAGGGTATCAAAGGAAAGAGCGAAAGGATCGGTAGCCGCGTTTCGATCATCAAACGCGTCTAACTCCGCTATTACAGCATCGTTCCGAAAAAGTTTCACGGCTACGTGTTGTACACTTGTGCACAACTTCCCCACCACAAGGAAATTTCGACGTCTGGGTGGTTTAGGGGCCCTTTAAATCTCGGATCTTTGCTAGAAAAGCAATGGCACTTTCTTATTCCCTCCCCTTGGCATCCATTACTCTGCCTCACAATGAGCTTTGTGGTGAAGCAATGCAACTCTGCGTCTATTACGACATTTTTTTTTAAATTCGACAATGTCTATAAACACAATAAAACTACATCACATGGCTGGACAGTCGGCAGTAAGCGTGTCAAAAAAGTATAGAGGCCGGCGACACAGTAGTTTTGAAGACAAAGCGTAGACATACAAAAATGTGTGGAATAATTGATGATGTTTCACGTCCCAAAACCAAAATATGATTATGAGAGATGCCGTAGTGGAGGGCTCCGGAAATTTTGACCACCTGGGGGTTCTTCAACGTGACCTAAATCTAAGTACACTGGCCTCAAAAATGTGTGGAATGACTCATGTTCGGGCACATGCAGATTGGTGATGCCATCCAAGTAAAAATGCATGCTTGCACTCATTTGAAAGGGTAAACAAAGGGTAAACAAGCAAGATTCATTTGTGATAGTGTAATCGAAGTGACTTTTGTTTTAGGCAAGATAAGCTAGTTTTATGTTGAGCATCCACCGTGTCCCTGGACGCTGGACCATACGTCCACTTCAATGTGCCGCACGCTTCCTTGGGACCATGGAAAGAGGCGGCAGCCACTTCGGTGCTAAGATCTTATGCTGCTTTGTCTTTTTCACGTTTTTACATGCTTCGGCTTTTCGAAGTGCCGCCAACAAAGTTTCAGATGGTTCACTTTGAAATATACAATTATATAATATAAGTACCTGAACACTGGGGATACACTTCTATTTTTATACGTAGCTTGCTTAATTGTGACTTTCACAATTGTACATCACAGTGACTGCTGCTTAGGTATCTTACGCTCTGTTCTTCGGCAGAGATGAATTGTTTTGGGGAGTGCATCCCCGACTGAGCATGCGCACGCAGCATCCATGGGTCATCTTTAGACTGCATCCCTTGGAACCATGTAGCAAGCACTGAGAATGGGGAGTATACTGTGTATTTGTCATACTTTACACGGATAACCTGTACAATTAATGAAGAGAAAGTGGTGAATATCTTATAGGATGGCGCCACCTTACGATTACTGTGATAAAGGCATGACATGCAGCGTGGATGGTGAGAGAGCACATGATGAATAATATTTCACTGTGTAGCTTTAAGAAGGTTTTAGCTTGAAACGATGGGAAGCGGGAAGCGAAATTAACGGCTCGAAACTGGCTGACATTACTTTTTACAAATGTTGTTTAGGCACAGTGTGTGTTGAATGGAGAAGATGGTTAGAGCGTACGATGCACGTAATGGAAGGGAAGCAAGCAGGCAGTGAGAAAGCACCTCCTTAACTGCGCCCCTGCTGATTGTGGCACTTAATTACAGATTAAGCTGGCCGTCGCTGCATACAGATGATTTGTTTGATGTGCAAGGAGAGTTGTGACAAAGTCACCTAAACCATGTGCTCGCGGTGTCTCGCGTGCTTCTGATTAGCGAATACTAGCGGGGTATGTGGAGGTTGTAAGCTGCACGCTGCGCACGCATTAGCCCTTTAGAGAGCGGCAGTAGCCCATCCCCGCACACGCTAGGCACAAATAAAGTTTGAGAATACATTTTTCTTGACAACAAAACACCAGAGCAATGTTTTACTGCATGAAAATAATTAAAACTGTAGATTTCCGTGCAAAGCAAGCCGATGACAATCATCAATCGCACTGAAGTGAGCACACACAGCAAGGGTCAGTTTGGCTCGTTTTTTTCTCGTGAACAAGGCAAATGAGGACCTATCACATTAAAACCATGTGTTCACTGACATAAGCGCTCTTCGAGGAAAAATTGTCGTCAAGATTGAGACCAGCGCTTTATTTTATTTTTTGAAAATGAACTTTTTTGAAAAAACTCACTTATTTAATTTGAACAGCTAAATAGAGCGAACTTCAGGGACGAAAGACAGGAGAATGCGACACACACAAGCGCTAACTTCCAAATGAATTTTGTTAAAGAAAACACATGAATATATAGGGTAACACCACGCCTGCACAGCTTCACATCCACATAACCACATTCCCTCTTAAGTGATAAGATTCATCTCTCTAAAGGCACGACACCAGTTACATAGGACAAATAAAAGTTAATCAATCACACGTCACTATCATGCAATACGCCCAAAAACATAGTTCCTTTGCTGACAGAGCAATGGAAGGCACGCTGATACAATGCCTAATATCCTTGGCGTCTCTGCTGCTTCTACTATTTCTCGCGTTTTTTTGTCATCATGAGCGAACAGCACTGCACATTTTTCAAATTCCGGCGTACACCCACAGCTTCGGCAATGCGTCGCCACATTACCTTGCAGACCTCCCCGGACATTGTACGCGTGCTCCCTGAGACGGTCGTTTAAGCAGCGCCCGGTTTGTCCCACATATCTGCTGCCACATGTTAAATGAAAGGAGGTAAACCACTGCTTCTTTACATTCTGCAAAGCGTACACGATGCTTCGTAGAACAATTGCGCTTTTCTTTGGCCGTTGGGCATGTCATCTTGCAAAGGCTTGACAATTTCTTGGGTGCCGACATGACAACCTTGGCATCTGCGTGTTGCCCCACCTTTTTTAAATTATGGGAGACACGGTGAATATACGGAATTACGGCAAACCTTTTATTTTCACTTCGCACAGCTTCCGCGGTGGTCTGTCTTCGCTTTGGCCTGGCACCACCTCTTACATTCTTTATCTTGCGATGCAAGACTTCTGCCACCGCTGTAATTACTTCTTGTCGGTATCCTGCAGCTTTAAGCCTCTTAATTTGCATTCGGAAACTTTCTTCGATCAGACGCGGGCAGGATTTTTTCAACGCACTTCCAAGATAAGATTCAACGATGGCCCTTTTGACTAATTTTGTGTGCGCGGATTGGTAGGGTAGGAACGGCTTCAAACCTCTTGGTTCGTACAACCAACAAAGCTCATCGGAAAACCTAGTCCTCAAATCTAGAAACTTGATTTCGTTGTTCTGCGGCAACTCGTGAGTTATGACCAGGGGCTGTAAACCTTTGGAAAAAAGAGATAAGATGCCGGATACACTTGCATCGAGGCTTGCATCACTTGGTTCAAACAGTATAAGATAAACATCGAAAAAACGGAAAATTTTTTGCACCCCTGCCTCTTTAATTTCCATTGAAATATACCTATCGATGCTGGCTAGGAACAAATCGCTCAGAATGGGGGCGATACACGAACCAATGCACACTCCCTCTTTCTGCAAGAACACTTCGCCATACCATTCAACAAAAGTTGAGGTAAGGTACACTGTTAAAAGCTCAAGAAAACCCGCGGCTGACATACAAGCGTCATTCTGAAAGGCTAAAACGCCGAACTGATCAATGCATTGCTCAACACATGTTAAAATATCTTTCTTGGGGATCGAATAATAGAGGTCTTTAATGTCTACTGAAAAACCTGACATTTTTGTCCTGTGATTCTGCTGCAAATAAGTCACCACTGCTCTGAGTTTTTGGCGTGGAACGGGTCATCTAGATTAAACAACTTAAGCTTGGTTTGCAGAAAGCTTGCGACCGACTTCTGCCAACAGTCACTTTCGATACAATAACCCTTAACAGAAGACCTGGTTTGTGCGTTTTCGCTGAGAACAACATTTCAAGGCACAACTTATCACATTTCTCAATAGACCTCAAGAGAGAATCCAAGTGAAGTTTTTGGCACAACTTCTTAGCTTCGGCTTTACGCTGCCTTAAAGACACATCCTTGCATTGACGAAACACTGAGTCCACAGCTTCCCTAGCCTCCTGCTAAAAAATACAGTTAGGGAACACTGTAAACCCAACTTCTTTGTCGGAGGTAAGAAGGCACATATCCTGATCCTTAGGTAGGAAGCTACCTTTTTAACCGGTACCGTTGGCGTTGCCGACTTGTAACGACGAAGCACGTCTACGCCCTCCGAGACACATTGTAAGATAAAGAATGTAAGAGGTGGTGCCAGGCCAGAGCGAAGACAGACCACCGCGGAAGCTGTGCGAAGTCAAATAAAAGTTTTGCCGTAATTCAGTATATTCACCGTGTCTCCCATATATAAAGAAGGTGGGGCAACACGCAGATGCCAAGGTTGTCATGTCGGCACCCAAGAAATTGTCAAGCCTTTGCAAGATGACATGCCCAACGGCCAAAGAAAAGCGCCATTGTTCTACGAAGCATCGTGTACGCTTTGCAGAATGTAAAGAAGCAGTGGTTTACTCCTTTCCTTTAACATGTGGCAGCAGATATGTGGGACAAACAGGGCGCTCCTTAAACGACCGTCTCAGGGAGCACGCGTACAATGTCCGGGGAGGTCTGCAAAGTCATGTGGCGACGCATTGCCGAAGCTGTGGGTGTACGCCGGAATTTGAAAATGTGCAGTGCTCTTCGCTCATAATGACCAAAAACGCGAGAGATAGTAGACGCAGCAGGGATGGCCAAGGATGTTAGGCATTGTATCAGCGTGCCTTCCATTGCTCTGTCAGCAAAGGAACTATGTTTTTTGGGCGTATCTCAAGATGTCACCAAGTTTCTGTTTAAAATAGGAAAGGCGTCAAGGCGCCTCAAACTTAGCACACCTTCTTGATTTCAGCCGTGTTCGCTATTTTTTCGCATTTCCTTCCTTTTGAGAATGGCATAAAAAAAGCATGAATGCAATTCACAGTAATGCGTAAGAGTAATACGTGTGATTTATTAACTTTTATTTGTTCTATGTGACATGTGTTGTGCCTTTAGAGAGATGAATGTTATCACATAGGAGGAAATGTGGTTATGTGGATGTGAAGCTGCGCAGGCGTGGTGTTATCCTATATTGTCACGTGGTCGTGACGTCGACGAAGACAGCAGTCGGCGTTTTCAAGAGGAAACTGTTTATTTGGCCGAACTTGTGGCCGGGAAACGGAAAGTTGATTTACAGCAATACACACGGTATGCACTGATAGTGGCGAGCAGAGCGTCGACCGTCGATCAACTGACAAGCGGTCACGCGCGTCGGCTTTTATACAGGCGCTATCGAACTTTCCAGCAATATCGCTGGTGGCGGCGTAATCTCTAGACAAAGCTGGAATATTCGCGTGCGGTGCGCAATCTTAACAAACCGATCTACTACAATCGCGACGCTTCTAGAACACTACTTCGCGGACAGCATCGAGCGTTGATAACCGTCCCTGCCGGTCAAACCCGAATACATCAAAACAAACAAGAAGTGGGTGTGGCATTGGCCCCCTCTGAAAAAGCATCGTCCCGATGCTTGTGAAAGAACATAGAAGAGAAAAAAAAACAAGTGCATATACAAATAAATTACAATAACAAAGGAAAAAAAATACAGTCCCCAGGCTCGGTAACGCGCAAAAAACGGCTTAAGGCGCATGACATGGACGACTTCAGGTCGCGCACGGCGCTGCTGAGAGTTCGTAATGCCGTCAGGGACAACCTCATAGTCGAGTGCGCCGAGGCGTCGAAGTACCCTGTACGGTCCGAAGTATCGTCGAAGAAGCTTCTCACTAAGTCCTCGTCGGCGTATTGGCGTCTATACCCATACACGGTCACCGGGTTGGTAGTCCATGTGGCGTCGTCGAAGGTTGCAGCGGCGGCTGTCAGTCGTCTGCTGGTTCTTGATCCGTATGCGGGCGAGCTGTCGTGCTTCTTCGGCGCGCTGTAGGTAGGTGGTCACGTCGATGTTTTCCTCGTCGGTCACGCTTGGTAGCATGGCGTCGAGCGTCGTTGCCGGGCTCCGTCCGTAGACCAATTGTATCGCGTCATCTGCGTCGTTTCCTGTACGGCCGTGTTGTACGCGAAGGTCACGTACGGAAGGATGGCGTCCCACGTCTTGTGTTCGACGTCGACGTACATGGCCAGCATGTCGGCGATGGTCTTATTTAGACGCTCGGTGAGGCCGTGGTCTGTGGGTGGTACGCGGTGGTGCGGCGGTGGCTTGTGTGGCTGTATTCCAAGATCGCCTGAGTCAGGTCAGCCGTGAACGCCGTACCACTGTTGGTGATGAGAACCTCTGGGCCGCCGTGTCGAAGGACGATGTTCTCAACGAAGAACTTGGCTACCTGAGCGGCACTGCCTTTGGGCAGGGCTTTTGATTCGGCGTAGCGGCTGAGGTAGTCGGTAGCCACGACGATCCATTTATTTCCGCAAGTCGACGTCGGGAACGGCCCCAGGAGGTCCATCCCACCTGCTGGAATGGTCGCCGAGGAGGCTCGATCGGCTGAAGGAAGCCTGCTGGTCTTGTGGGCGGTGTCTTCCGTCGCTGACAGTCTCGGCACGTCCTTACGTAGCGAGTGACGTCGGCGGAGAGGCGCGGCCAGTAGTACTTTTCTTGTACTCGTGCGAGCGTTCGGGAAAGTCCGAGGTGTCCAGCCGTTGGGTCGTCGTGCAGGGCATGCAAAATTTCTGGTCGCAGTCCCGAAGGTACAACGATAAGGTAGCCGGCTCGGGCCGGAGTGAAGTTCTTCTTTACGAGGACGTTGTTTTTTCAAGGAAAATGATGCCAATCCTCGCCTGAATACTTTTGGGACAACGATGGTCCTGCTCTCGAGGTATTCCACTAACCCTTCAGTTCCGGGTCGGCTCGCTGTCGTTCGGCGAAGTCTTCGGTACTTATGGCTCCCAAGAAGCTGTCATCATCCTGGCGTCGGGCGTTGGTGGGTCGACAGGGGCACGAGACAAGCAGTCGGCGTCGGAGTGTTTCCTTCCGGACTTGTACACGACAGTATGTCAAATTCTTGAAGTCTTAGGCTCCACCGTGCGAGGCGACCTGAAGGGTCCTTCAAGTTAGCTAGCCAACACAAGGCGTGATGGTCGCTCACAACTTTGAAGTGCTGCCGTAGAGGTAGGGGCGAAACTTTGACGTAGCCCAGATGATGGCGAGGCACTCCTTTTCTGTTGTGGAATAGTTGACCTCTGCTTTAGACAGCGACCGGCTAGCATAACTGATAACCCGTTTCCAGTCCGCCAGCCGCTGCACAAGGACGGCGCCGAGTCCTATGCTGCTTGCATCGGGTGAATCTCCGTATCGGCGTATTCGTCGAAAATGCGCAAGTATCGGAGGTGTCTGCAGGCGTCGTTTCAGTTCATGAAATGCTTCGACTTGCGCTGTTTGCCACCTGAATTCGACGTCGGTCTTCGTGAGCTGCGTTAGTGGCTCGGCGATCCGTGAAAAGTCTTTGACAAAGCGTCTGTAATAGGCACACAAGCCGAGAAATCGGCGCACGGCCTTCTTGTCGGTGGGTGGCGGGAAAGCGGCGATGGCAGCTGTTTTCTGCAGGTCTGGGAGCACTCCAGTCTTGCTGATCACGCGACCCAAAAACAAGAGCTCCTCGTATGCGAAAGCGGCACTTTTCTGGCTTCAGGGTGAGCCCGGAGTTCTTGATTGCTTGAAGTACGGATTGACGTCGCTGGAGGTGTTCGTCGAAGTTCGAGGAATACACAACGACGTTGTCCAAGTAAACAAGGCAAGTCTGCCACTTCAAGCCAGCTAATACAGTATCCATGACTCGTTGGAAAGTCGCAGGTGCCGAGCAAAGACCGAAAGGCATGACCTTGAACTCGAACAGGCCGTCTGGTGTTATAAAGGCGGTCTTTTCTCGGTCTCTCTCATCGACTTCAATTTGCCAGTAGCCGGTCTTGAGGTCCATCGATGAAAAGTAATTCGCGTTGTGGAGTCGATCCAGGGTGTCGTCTATCCGTGGGAGAGGGTACACGTCCTTCTTTGTGATTTTGTTCAGGCGACGATAATCGATGCAGAAACGTAGGGTCCCATCCTTCTTCTTCACTAACACCACGGAGACGCCCACGGGCTGTTGGACGGCTGGATGATGTTGTCGCGTAGCATTTCATCGACTTGTTTCTTAACGGCCTCCTGTTCCCGCGTCGAAACTCGGTAGGGACGCTGACGGAGTAGTCGAGCATTTTCTTCTGTTATGATGCGGTGCTTAGCAAGGGGCGTTTGTCGGACCCGCGATGACGACGAGAAACAGTCCCTGTATTCCTGCAGAAGGCGTCGAAGCTGTTGCTGTTGGCGAGCGGGAAGACTTGGGTTTACGTCGAAGGTTGGCTCAGGGATCGTCGTCGTAGCTTCGTCAGAATCTGAAAAGGCAAACGCATCGCTGACGGCCAAGATTTCTTCGATGTATGCAATCGTCGTGCCCCTGCTCAGGTGTCTGTATTCCTGGCTGAAGTTCGTTAGCATCACGCTTCCTTTTCCTTCATGCAACCGAGCAATGCCCCTTGCGACGCAAATGTCACGGTCTAGCAGCAAACGCTGATCGCTCTCGATGACACCTTCGATGTCTTCAGCTTTTTCGGTGCCGACGGAAATAATGACGCTGGAACGCGGCGGAATGGTCACATGCTCTTCTATCACATTCAATGCATGGTTCCCTGGCGTCTCGTGGGGTGGGATCGCTTTATTTGAGGTTAGTGTTATCGACTCGGACCTCAGGTCGATGACGGCGCCGTGTTCACTTAGGAAGTCCATTCCAAGTATTGCATCCCTGGAGCAGTTTTGTAGGATTACAAAGCTCGCAGGATAAGTCCGGTCATTGATGGTGACTCTCGCCGTGCAGACACCAATCGGCGTTATCAGATGGCCTCCAGCGGTGCGGATTTCGGGGCCTTCCCAAGCGGTCTTAACTTTCTTCAACTTCGTGGCGAAGGGCCCACTGATGACGCAATAGTCGGCTCCAGTATCGACGAGAGCGGTGACGTTGTGGCCGTCGATGAGAACGTCGAGGTCGCTAGTTCGTCGTCTAGCGTTGCGGTTGGGTCTCGGCGTCGGGTCACGGCTGCGTCTGTTTGTTCCGCTGCTTCCATGTTGCGTCGTCGGGTCTTCCTGGTCTTGTCGGGTAGAGGCCTGTACTCCGGTGGGAGACCTTGCTGCCTGCGGCTGGCCCGCTGGTCGGTGTCTTCTTGACTGTGTGGGCTCGGCTCACGGCTTGACGGGGGCGTCCGGATCATGAAGGAACAGCACCTCCACCAGATGTCACGTGGTCGTGACGTCGACGAAGACAGCAGTCGGCGTTTTCAAGAGGAAACTGTTTATTTGGCCGAACTTGTGGCCGGGAAACGGAAAGTTGATTTACAGCACACACGGTATGCACTGATAGCGCCGAGCAGAGCGTCGACCGTCGATCAACTGACAAAGCGGTCACGCGCGTCGGCTTTTATACAGGCGCTATCGAACTTTCCAGCAATATCGCTGGTGGCGGCGTATCTCTAGACAAAGCTGGAACATTCGCGTGTGGGGCGCAATCTTAACAAACCGATCTACTACAATCGCGACGCTTCTAGAACACTACTTCGCGGACAGCGTCGAGCGTTGATAACCGTTCCTGCCGGTCAAACCCGAATACATCAAAACAAAACAAGAAGTGGGCGTGGTCACGTTACCCCGCGAAAATCGAGTTGAGGGTAGGCGTTTTTTTTCTTGTATTTTGAATTTTCTAAATTGAATAACTTCGTACTGCGTGCTGCTATCGCTGCCGTTCTTGCCGCACTAGTTCGTCCGTACTTCAGTCTACGCAATCCACGAGTAAAGAATGGGGCATTGAAGGGTGTTAGAGGGCCCCTTTAAGGCGCACAACCTGGACGACTTCAAGTCGTGCGCGGCGTCGCTGGGAGTTCGTAATGCCGTCCGGGATGACCTTGTAGTCAAGAGCACCGAGATATCGAAGAACCTTGTATGGCCCGAAGTATTGCCGAAGGAGTTTTTCGCTAAGCCCACGTCGGTGTATCGGCGTCCAGACCCAAACATGGTCGCCGGGCTGGTATTCCACGAAGCGTCGTCGAAGATTGTAATGGCGGCTGTCTGTCATCTGTTGATTCTTGATGCGTAGGCGGGTGAGTTGTCAGGCTTCTTCGGCCTGCTGAAGGTAAACGGTGACGTCGATGTTTTCTTCGTCGGGGATGTTGGGTAACATGGCGTCAAGTGTCGTTGCCGGGTTCCTTCGTAGACCAACGTGTATGACGTCATCTGCGTCGTTTCTTGCGCGGCCGTGTTGTATGCGAAGGTGGCGTACGGAAGGATGGCATCCCAGGTCTTGTGTACTTGGCCAGCGTGTCGGTGATGGTCTTATTTAGGCGCTCGGTGAGGCCATTGGTCTGTGGGTGGTAGGCGGTGGTCCGATGGTGGCTTGTCTTGCTGTATCTTAGAATCGCATGAGTTAGGTCGGCAGTAAAGGCGTGGTACCTCTGTCCGTCATGAGGACCTCTGGGGCGCCATGATGTAGGATGATGTTCTCAACGAAGAACTTGGCTACCTCGGCGGCACTGCCTTTGGGCAGGGCCCTTGTTTTGGTTTACCGGGTGAAGTAGTAGGTAGCTACGACGATCCATTTGTTTCCTGAAGTCAACGTCGGGAACGGCCCCATAAGTCCATCTCGATTTGCTGGAATGGGCGGCGAGGTGGCTTATCGGCTGAAGAAGTCCGGCTGGCCTTTTCGGTGGTGTCTTCCGTCGCTGAGTTTCGGCAAGTCTTGACGTAGTGGGTGACGTCGGCAGTGAGACGAGGCCAGTAGTATCTTGTATTCTCGTGAGCGTGCGGGAAACACCAAGGTGTCCAGCCGTCGGGTCGTCGTGTAAAGCTTCCAGAACCTCTGGACGTAATGCTGAAGGTACTAGAGGAGGTAGTTGGCCCGAAGTGGCGAGAAGTTTTTCTTTAGGAGCATGCCATTCCTCAAAAAACGACTCCAGTCTTCGCTTGAATACCTTTGGAACAACGGTGGCCTTGCCCTCGAGGTATTCCACAAGACCCTTGAGTTCCGGGTCGGCTTGCTGCTGTTCGGTGAAGTCATCAGCACTTAAGGTGCCAAGAAGTACAGTAAAATCTCGTTAATTCGACCCCCGTTAATTCGGAATTTTGGTTAATTTGGACGCGGCGTCTGGTCCCGTCGAAAATGTGCATTGTTCTATGGCTGAGAACTCTCATTAATTCAGACAGATTCGACCGCGCTTCGGCTAATTCGAACTCCCCACCGAGGTCGGGTCGAGACGGGGAAGCAGCAGCGGATACCGCCACGGCCGTGGTTCGGATATAATTCGGATTCGCAGCTGAAATCGACGGCGCATCTGAACAACTTCGAGATCGGATCATGGCCTCCGAGATCTAAAACGAGCTTTGCATCTCGGAGGCACATACACAATGAAAGGCAGTGCATCGCTACTGTCATGAGCTACAGGCAACCGACAAATTTGGCTTTTCTTTTTTCTTATGCGTCCAACACATTTTCGTTGTGACAGCATATTACTCTATGGCGACGGTCCGTCCGTGTTATCAACACGATCAGCCAGCCACAAGTGGTGGATGATAAGAATAGCATAGAATATGGCATGAGGCATCGTTCCGCGATAGCACCCCTGGTGTTCCGCAACGTGCGCGGTGAAGCGTTGTGCAGGCCTGGTGTTCCGGACTTTCCGCACGCCTTTCTGCGTACGAGCCGTGCAACATTTTCAACACTGACGAGACAGTGCTGTTCTTTAAGGCTCTGCCTGACAAGACGATCGGGTTTAAGGGGGACCCGTGCGTCGGCGGGAAACAGAGTAAAGAGCGGGTGACGGTTCTTCTGGCTACGAACATGACTGGCACAGAGTGGCTGCCGCTGCTGGTGATAGGAAAGGCTGCGAAGCCAAGATGTTTTAAGAACATTAAGCAGCTGCCTGTCGACTACCGCTTTAATAGAAAGGCTTGGATGACAGCCGAAATATTTCAAGCCTGGCTGCGTCAGCTAGACCGCCGCTTTGCGGCACAGTGTGCGCGGACAGCCACCTTCAGGAACTTAGCAAAATTGCGATTTCCTTGCACGTTGCCTCCGCGAAGCAAACTGCGATCACAGACTTCTTTAAGAAATAAAAGTCTGGTGGTGGCAGAAACATTTTTCTAGTGTTTTGATCGTACTCGCGATAATTCGAACCCTCTGTTAATTCGGACATTCTCTCTGGTCCCGTGAAGTTTGAATTAATGGGGTTTTACTGTAGTCACCATCCTGGTCGTCGTGTGGCGCTGGGTCAACAGGGGCACGGGACAGGCAGTTGGCGTCTGAGTGTTTTCGTCCGGACTTGTAAACGATGGTAATGTCAAATTCCTGAAGTCACAGACTCCACCGTGTGAGGCGACCTGAAGGGTCCTTCAAGTTAGCTAGCCAACACAAGGCGTGGTGGTCGCTCACAACTTTGAAAGGCCTGATGTAAAGATAGGGGCGGAACTTTGATGTAGCCCAGATGATGGCAAGGCACTCCTCTTCTGTTGTGAAATAGTTGGCTTCCGCCTTACATAGCGACCGGCTAGCATAACTGATGACCATTTCTAGTCCGTCAGTCCTCTGCACTAGGACGGCTCCGAGCCCTATGCTGCTTGCGTCGGTGTGCATTTCTGTGTCGGCGTATTCGTCGAAGTGCGCAAGTATCGGTGGGGTCTGCAGGCGTCGTTTCAGTTCTTGAAATGCTTCGACTTCTGCCGTTCCCCACTCGAATTCAACGTCGGTTTTTGTGAGGTACGTTAACGGCTCGGCGATCCTTGAAAATCCTTTGACGAAACACCTGTAATAGGCACACAAGCCCAGAAATCGGCGTACGGCCTTCTTGTCGGTGGGCGGCGGAAAGGCAGCGATGGCAGTTGTTTTCCGTGGGTCCGGCTGAACTCCAAACTTGTTAATCACGTGGCCTAAGAACAAGAGCTCCTCGTACGCACAGCGACACTTTTCTGGCTTCAGGGTGCGTCCGGAGCTCTTGATTGCTTGAAGTAATGCTTTAAGGCGCCGGAGGTGTTCGTCGAAGTTTGAGGCAAACACAACGACGTAGTACACGAGGCAAGTCTGCCACTTCAAGCCTGCCAGTACTGTATCCATAACACGTTGGAAAGTCGCTGGCGCCGAGCAAAGACCGAAGGGCATGACCTTGAACTCGAAGAGGCCGTCTGGTGTTATAAAGGCAGTCTTCTCTCGGTCTCTCTCATCGACTTCGATTTGCCAGTAGCTGGTCTTGAGGTCCATCGACGAAAAGTACTTTGCGCTATGGAGTCGATCCAGGGCGTCGTCTATACATGGGGGAGGATACATGTCCTTCTTTGATTTTGTTCAGGCGACGATACTCGTCGCAGAAACGTAGGGTCCCATCCTTCTTTTTCACTAAAACTACGGGTGACGCCCACGGACTCTTGGACGGCTGGATGATGTCGTTGCGCAGCATTTCGTCGACTTTTTTCTTTACGGCCTCGCGCTCTCGCGTTGAAACTGTACGGCATCTGATGGAGTGGTCTGGCACTATCTTCTGTAATGATGCGATGTTTTGCGACTGGGGTATGCCGAATTCTTCATGACGACGAAAAGCAGTCCTTGTATTTCAAGAGCAGGGTGTTGAGGCGTTCTTGCTTATCGGAAGGCTGGGATTGACGTCGAAAGCTAGTTGAGGAACTTGGTTTGTCGGTGTAGGCTCGGAAGAATCGGCGATGGTGAAAGCATTGGTGGCTTCCACAATTTCTTCGATGTAGGCGACCGTTGTGCCTTTGCTCACGTGCTTATACTCGCTGCTGAAATTCATGGGCATCACTGTTGCTTTCCCTCCCCGCAACTCGGCTACTCCTCTGGCGACATAAATCTCGCGGTTAATCAACTGGTGCTGGTCGCCTTCGACGACGCTTTCCAGGTCTACTGATTTCTGAGTGCCGACGGAAATGATGATGCTGGAGCGAGGGGGAATCGTGACCTGGTCTTCCAGCACATTCAAGGCGTGCTTTCCAGGAGAAGTGTGCGGCAGTAGTGCTTTTTCTGTGGATAGTGATAGACTTGGATCTCAGGTCGATGACTGCACCATGAAGGCTTAAGAAGTGCATGCCAAGGATGACATCTCTCGAGCAACGCTGCAGGACTACGAAGTTCGCGGGATAAATCCGGTTGTTCATGGTGATTCTTGCTGTGCAGACTCCCTCCTGCGTTACTAGATGACCTCCAGCTGTCCGTATTTCGGGGCCTTCTCAAGCTGTCCTAACTTTCTTCAGCTTCGTGGCGAACGGTCCACTGATGACAGAATAGTCGGCTCCGGTGTCGACGAGAGCTGTGACGCTGTGGCCATCGATAAGAACGTCGAGGTCGCTAGTTAGTCGTCTCTCATTGAAGTTAGGTCGTGGCGTCGGGTCATGGCTACATCGATTTGTTCCACTGCTTCCCCGTTGGGTCGTCAGGTCTTCCGGCCGCGCGGTTTGGTTGTCAGCGCTCCGTCCAGTTTGCATCGTGTTCTTAAGGCTTCGTCGTGGCGTCATCGTCGGCGGCGGAGGATCTTCGGTAGTTCGTCGTACAGCAACCGCACCTCCATTGGTAGCTGCCCTTAGTTGTCTGGATACGGGCTAGGTGACCAGGCCCGGCTTGGGCCGGTGTATGGTCGGCGTTGGGGAGAGACATGGTGGCCTGGCGACGGCGATCGGGAAGATCCTCGGGGCGTCCACTGCGCTCCGCGGGGTAGTCGGCGATGTCGTGTAGGCGTTCACCCCGCTGTGGACACGGTGCATCAATGGCGAAACCACGCAGTCCCATTTGTCGGTACTGGCAGCAGCGGTAAGTGTGGCCAGCTTCTCCGCAGTGGTAGCATATTGGGCGGTGGCCGAGGGCGCGCCAAGCGTCGGTCTTCCTCGGTGTGTATCGCGGGCCGGCTGGCGGGCGGTATGACGTCGGTGGTGGCGGCGGTGGTGCCTGGCGGCAGAACTGCTGGGGCGGCGCGGCGTATTGACGTGGGCGAATGGGGGGGGGGGGGGGGCGTGGCGTCGGGCTGCAGCAGCATAGCTCATTGCTTGCAGCTGTGGCTGCGCTGACTCGGGGGTGCCCAGCGACTGCTGGATTTCCTCTCGGACGATGTCGGCGATCGAGGCAACTTGAGGCTGGCACGACGGGAACATTCGACGAAGTTCTTTGCGCACTAAGGCCCTTATGGTCTCGTGCAGTTCGTCGGAGCCGACGGCTTGAACCGCCGCGCTGTTTTGGATCAAGTAGCGGTTGTACTGGCAGGTTCGCATTTCCAGTGTCTTCTCTATTGTTGTTGCCTCCGAGAGAAATTCCTGCATGGTATTCGGTGGATTCTTCATAAGTCCAGCGAAGAGCTGTTCCTTTACTCCTCGCATGAGGAAACGAACCTCCTTCTCTTCAGGCATATTGGGGTCAGTGTGGCGGAACAGCCGGGTCATTTCTTCTGCGAAGAGCACTACATTTTCGTTCGGCATTTGCACGCTGGTTTTGAGCAGAGCCTCAGCCCTCTCTTTGCGGACGACGCTCGTGAACGTGGCGAGGAACCTGGCGCGAGAAATGTCCCACGTTGTCAGGCTTCGCTCTTGGTTCTCGAACCAGGTCCGAGCGGCGTCTTCCAAAACGAAATAGACATGCCGTAGCTTGTCTTTCCTGATCCAGGCATTGAAAATGGCGACTCGGTCGTAGGCTTTGAGCCAGCTTTCCGGGTCTTCGAATGACGATCTGCGGAAGGTTGGCGGCTCCTTAGGCTGCCATAGAAGGATCGGTGCAGGCGGCACAGTGGCTGTCATCGTGGCCGCATCAGGCCGCCTCGCCCGCTGGGCACTTTGCCTACAGGACTACGATGTCCGCGTGCTGTACCGCAACGGACGCCAGCATGCTGACGCCGACACTCTCTTGCGCTCCCCCTTGCCTGACGACAATACCCACAGCTCAATGTCTCACAATGCCGTTTCTTCCATCGACATTCACACTATCGCTACCGAACAGCTCAAGGATCCATGGATTGCTTCAGTGATAGACTTGCTGACTGATCCATCGGCCACACCATCCTCTCGCGCGTTGTGTCGTCAAGCCCACCATTTCGCCGTTCGCGACAACCTCGTCCACCGACGCAATTACAACGCCGACGGCCGCCAGTGGCTACTAGTAATACCCCGCAATCTGCGTTCTGAAATATGCGAATCGTTCCACACTGATCCGCAGTGTGCGCACTCTGGGGTATCGAAAACATACCACCACATTCGCCAATGGTACTTTTGGCGAGGCATGTACCGCTACGTGCAGAAGTTCGTTCACTCCTGCATCGATTGTCAGCGCCGCAAAACTTCAACGCACCAGTCTCCAGCAGGTCTGCAACCTTTACCTTGCCCTGAGCGGCCGTTTGGGCGCGTTGGCATCGATTTGTATGGGCCACTCCCTCTGACGTCGGCTGGTAAGCGCTGGGCCATCGTCGCTGTAGACCACCTTACGCGATACGCTGAAACTGCCGCCCTCCCAGCGGCTACAGCGCGCGATGTAGCCTCCTTCCTGCTCCGCCGGTTCATGCTGTGCCACGGTCCACCCCAGGAGCTGCTCAGTGATCGAGGCCGTGTCTTCCCGTCGTAAGTCGTCGAAGCCATCCTCAAAGAGTGCAACGTTGTTCACCGCAAAACTGCTTACAGAACTACTGCTTACCCACAGACGAATGGGCTCATGGAACGTTTTAACCGCACGCTCGGCGACATGCTCTCGCTGTACGTCGCCGCCGATCACACAAATTGGGATTCCATTCTGCGTTTCGTCACCTACGCCTACAATACCGCCCCTCAAAGCACCACTGGCTTCTCACCATTTTTCTTATTGTACGGCAGGCACCCGTCGCACCCAATCGACACAATCCTTCCATACAAGCCGGATCTATCTGAGAGTGCGCCTATTTCTGCCACAGCCAGACTTGCTGTGGAATGTCGCGAGCTTGCCAAGACCTTTACTACGCATGATCAAGAGCGGCAGAAGAGCATCCGCGGGGAGACCAACACTTCTGCACCCACATTCCTACCTGGAGCGCTCGTATGGCTCTCGGTCCCTACCACTGCAACTGGCCTCTCTTCCAAACTGCTGCCCAAATACGAAGGCCCCTACTGTGTCGTAGAACGCACATCCCCGGTCAACTACCTGCTTGAACCCATCGACCCATCTTCGGACATGCGCCGTCGAGGGCGCGACATTGTCAGTGTGGAGCGCCTCAAGCCCTACCATGATCCGCTCATAGTGACCGGCTGCTAGGTCGCCAGACGGCTCCCTTTTCGTCCCCGGGGTAATTGTAGAGAAGCATTGGAACGCTGTAATGGGCCGTCCTCTCGAGCGCCTTCTAGTGGGTCACCCCCTTCGCCTCTTCTCGGAGAGCACGTCCCTCGTGCTCGTGAGAGTCTGCGCTCTGTTGTGACTGTTGTGCATCGTCGCCGTCAATCCAGCCGTCAATAAACGCCTTTACAAAGTGAAGGCTGCGCTCAGAGATTTCACGGTATACATGGGTTGATTGTGTCGCATTTCGGCGGCTCGGTGCACCAGCGGCCTAAAGAGGCTCATCGAGCGGCGCCAGCACAAATACACACGCACGCATGAGACGCCCGTATTCCCGCACTGACGGCCGGATCGCGTGCAGCTTCCCGACATTACGCAGCGGTGTCCGAGTGTCAAGCGCTTCCGCGGAAAACATCGCATTACAATGCAATCAGCAGAGGCCAGCAAAGTAAGCATAACGGGAAGTATTGCGTGCGTTTCTGATGGAGGCGCACTGTTGCCAGATAATGGAAGGTGCTGGCATAGCACCCGTTAAAAGCGGCGTTGGGGAGCCTTACGTCACGAGTCCTTGATAGGTGGGTAGTTTGAACTGCGCTAACAGTGTGCGGAACACTAAAGTGTGATTTTCTTTCAAGCTAAGGATTTTCTTGGCTTGAAACAAGCCCTACAAGGTTTCTGGAATGGTATTTCATGCCGTCCACGCCGAGTTGTATTTTGCCTTTAGTGTCCCTTTAAAGCTACGACACTTCCTGTATTTGTAAAATACGTTGCTATCTCTACTGATGCTCCTCTTGTCGGGCTGAAATGCAATTAAGTACCGTTCCCATTGTCTGCAGCACGACTCACGAGCTTCAACGAGTCTGTGCTGGAGCAGATGGACAGCAACGGCGATATTGTCAAGTCTTCGTGCCGAAGGGGCCTGAAGAGCTTCAAAGCTAAATGCGTCTTATGCAACCTCGTCATCTCTTGTGCACAACATGGGACGTCTGCTGTCACAAGGCATGCTTCATCCAAGATGCACCTTATAGCTAGAAAAAAGCACTGTGATGCTGACGGGAAGTTGAAACCACTGAAGTCTGTCAAGCCTACAATCAGTTTCAGTAACGCTGCTGAAGTCACTACACTGAACGACAGTGTCATTCGAGCCGAAGCATTATTTGCCATGTCATTAGCTGTTAAAGGAATTCCATTTTCTTATGCTGACACAGCAACGAAGATATTACCCCAAATGTTTCCTGACTCCCAGATTGCTGGAAAGGTTTCTTGTGGAAGAATAAAAGCATCCTATATGATTTCAGATGGAGTAGGGCCATATTTCAAGAAGAAAGTCGTTCATGAGTTTAGCAGGCCAGATGTGTACAGTTCTATTCAAATCGACGAGACACCCAAACCTGAACAAAGAGTTCAACAACTGGATGTACTCGTGCGTTACTTTTCAAGGAAGCAACAGAGGGTTGTCATCGAACACCTGGAGTCGTTCAACCTGGGCCGTGCTACAGCAGATATGATAGTTGACAGCATCGAAAGGAGCATCACGGAGCTTTCCAAGGAAAAGCTACTTTGCTTCTTCAGTGACGGCCCCAATACAACGAAAAGTGTGAAGAAGAAATTGAAGGAATCTGTTCACATAAATATTCTGGACATTGGAGAGTGCAATCTCCATAAAGTGCATAATTGTTTCGGCACAGGCCTTACTGCTTTTGGTGTAGATGTGGAACTGCTAGTGATGGACGTGTATTATTATTTTTAAGCATGCTGTCGGGTCTTCACTGTTTAACAGCCAGCAAAAAGACCTTGGTATTCGGGAACACATTTTTTTAAGCCACGTAAACAACAGATGGCTCACATTTCAGTGCAGCCTAGAGCACGTGCTCGAGCAGTATGATGCGCTAAAGGCGTATTTTCACCGTGCAGCTGACACCAGGCCAACAAGCTCTGCCCTTCAGAGACGACTGGCCGCAGCACTTGCTGACAAGCAATTGCTAGCCAAAATGCTCTTTTTGCGGAACACAGCTGAGCTGTTCACTGGATTCCAAGTACTTTTCCAAAGGCAGGAACCCCTCATACACATCGTACTCTCCGAGTCTCTTTGTCTTAGTTTTTAGGCCGCTTTATGAGGCACGAAGTCTTCAAGAATATGAGCGCAGCTGAGCTTAAATGCTTAGATGTGGCTGCTCCTGAAGGGCTCAAGCAGGCTCCAGAAATTGGGTTCGACACTGAGCAAGAAATTCAGAGCTGGAGTCCCGAAGAAAAAAGATCATTCAAAGTTCGTGCTCGGGTATTCTACATTGCAACAGTGCGACACTTATTAAAGCAACTACCACTCGACAACAAACTTCTTTTTCATTTACGTTTCCTCGATCCGGCCCTGCCTTTAGTAGTAGAAGAGACTGTTAAATCCATAAAGTATGTTGCCGCAAGTGTGCCCCATTTGATCAAGAGCGAACAGGTGGCATCTCTAGTGGGTGAGTGGCACTGTCTTCACTGTAAGTCACCGGATGAAGGCGCTGCTTCCAGCAGCTGCAGTGTCAACACTTATTGGGCTTCGGTGCTAGCGGCTAACAAATACCCACTGCTTTCCGTATTTATCCGTGCCTTGGTCTCTCTGCCACATGGAAATGCGGATTGCGAGCGGGGATTCAGCGAGAATAGGCGCATTATTGAAAATCGTGTCAATCTCGGAATCGTAACACTCAATGGCATCAGACACGTGAAGAGCTATTTGAAGCGTTATGACAGTGATGCTTCCCTAGTTCCAGTAACATTAGAACTAATTAATGCTGTGAAACATTCGCACAAAAAATACTTGGACCGACTCCAGCCAGAGGCTGACAACGAGGAAAGAGGGAAACGGAAGGCTTCAGCTGACAACAGCTCAGTCACTGATAAAAAGGGGAAGCTTCCAGAAGAAAAACGGTGCTTAGAAGGGCACCTAGAGTCTTTAGAGCAATGCTCCAACGTGCACAGGGTCTCATCAGAGGAGGCCTGGCCAACAAGAATATGGAAGATATAGAATGCGGCCAAGTGCTTCTAGCTGAGGCAAATGACAGTCTTACTGAGAACATGACAAGGCTGGCAGACATCAACCAAAAGCTGCTGCACCTTTAGTACCTGTGTGCTCGAGAAGTCCAACGTGTGAACGATGCTAAGTGTGATTGAAACTGTAATGTTTCAT
The DNA here is from genome assembly GCF_013339695.2 of Rhipicephalus sanguineus. Taxonomy (NCBI): domain Eukaryota; kingdom Metazoa; phylum Arthropoda; class Arachnida; order Ixodida; family Ixodidae; genus Rhipicephalus; species Rhipicephalus sanguineus. The sequence continues at coordinate 13,356,066 of NC_051182.1, read as the reverse complement.
AACCTCAACAGTATTGCTTTGGGGCAGCAGCCCTGCATTTTGACAACCATATAATTGCATTTGAGGTGTTATTTCATTAAATATAATTTGATATACGCAGCATTCGATGTTCTTGATTGTGACAAAAAATGGCTCAGGAAGTTCTTCCACAACCTCCAAACTGTATGACTGCCTTAATTTTGTGTTATAGTGTCAATAAATAAATATATACATACTATATATATACACTTTGACAAAGTCTGGTCCACCAGACGAAACGTTAGTGAAAATATACAGTGCCAAACCAACGAAAGTCGTAGTTTCTTTCTTCATTCCTTATATATATATATATGTATATAAATGTGTGTGTGTGTGTGTGTGTGTGTGTGTGTGTGTGTGCATATATATAATATATATATATATATATATATATATATATATCTATATATATGCGAGGATGAAGTTCAATGGATCCGGTGGGAAATGCAGTCGAGAAAGGAAGACAAAACGTACGAAACAAGCTTTACTAACGTTTCGGCAGGAGGGCCTGCCTTCGTCAGAGTGAATGACAAAGTCAGAGTGAATTCACTCTGACGAAGGCAGGCCCTCCTGCCGAAACGTTAGTAAGGCTTGTTTCGTACGTTTTGTCTTCCTTTCTCGACTAATATATAGTGTGCCGTTTTAATGCAGTGATATTGATTACTCCTGCGAGCATTTTCTCCATGAGACTTGCAGTGCATAAAAACATTTATGTAGCTCTTTATCAGAGCTCCATATTAAAGGGACACTTAAGAAAAAAAGGATTTTTCTCATATTAGTATATTACGTTTTCACAATTCCAAAATCGCCACACTTGCCACGAGAAGACTCTTGGTGAGCGAGAAAACGCGCAAAAAGAAAATTTGGGTGGCGTCACCACGTTACAATTCCCGCATCAAACGCCATGACATCAGAGTTTGACGGCGTTTACTAGGCCCTCCGTAGTTCTTAATCAGTAAATATCGCCATAACAGAGATAGAGTATTCATATTTGATCAACACACTGCATTAAACTTGTCTGCCCTCCTCTCCCCCCCCCCCCCCCCCCGTCACGCAGTTTGAACTTTCTTTAGTCCGGTTTTCTTCGAACTTCCTTTTTGTATAGACGCATGCGCCTTCATGATCTGTTAAGGGGATATCCATCTCATTTTGTTTTGCTTCGGCGAGGAAAATTGCACCACGTGCCCTTTTTTTGTAACATATTTATGTGTACTCTTTCAATAAACCTTCAGTTGCGAGTGTGCGCTTTGTGTCGTCAGTTCCTCCCTTATGTCCTTGTTCCCGTAGTGCGCCTTTTTGCTTTAAGATATGAACCGTTACCAACTAGCCCAAATGGCTGTTTTGTTACAAATATGAAGTACATTGTCCTCTGAGATGGCTAAAAGCTTAACGTACCAAGTTTCAGGAAATTTCTTTGAGCCAATGTTGCCAAAATACGAAACATACTCATTGAAATTCGTGACGTCACCCGCGGAAATTTCAGCGCGAAACTTAAAAATGAAAGTTTCACCGTGATTTTCTCTTCTATTAAAAACATATTATGCGAAAATGAATGATATTAGAGTTCTCGGAGCATTTCATCAATATAACAGATCCTTTGTTTCACTTCAGTGTCAATTAATTAAGGTGTTTGAGGGTAATATGCAGCTTGCTTCTCCGAGTGCTCCATAATTAAAAAAGTCACAGTTTCGCCGCAACGGCGAAGCAATGAATGCGATAGCAATATATTGGAATGTAACGCGAAGAACGGAAAGCAGCTCGAAATTGCCAGCGTGTCGCTCGAGCCCAAAGGACGCACGAAAAGAACGCACACAGGACGAGCGCGAACTATCATGCGTTGCAGCTCGACACTGGAAGCGCACTGCTCAAACATAAAGCAGGACGCACGAAATGAACGAACAGGTACACACAGGGCGAGCACGAACAAAGTGTCCCAGTCGTTACTTATTTCGGTTGGAACAGCGCGCCCCTTTCGCATACGCGGCCGCTGCAGCGTCGAAGCGACCTTCGTACGCTGTGACTTCAGCGCACACATCGCGGGGAAAGCACAAGACATACAACCCCCCGCTCGCCCCCCCCGCCAGCCGCCCCCTTCTTTCCTCGTGATAAGCGCACCAAGGCGACCACGCCTTGTAGGGCGAAGAGCAATGGCGTTTGCAGGAACGGGGCGACGATCTTTAAAGCGCGCCACGTGTGCGCACATCACGCCATCTATGTGGTAACTCAGAAAGCATGCTGGTGTAAGTGGTGTATATAAATAGTTCGCCGTTAGCAGGCTGAAAGACGGTGCTGTTCGTGGCCTAACGTCTAACGCGGCGGGCTGCAAAGCGGGAGGTCGCCCGTTCGATTCCGCGCGTCGGAAAGTATTTATGAATTATTTTTCTTTGTGGCTTTTCTATATGTATACATACTTATACATATACAGTGAATGACGGCGACGGGGATGGATATTTTCCAGCCGAGACTGTCCATATAATTGCTATCACAATAAAAGCTACGTCAAGATGCTGCTAATTGCAAGACTACCTGCTCCAAAGTGCTCCAAAACGAAAATTTTACTGCTCCAAGATGCTCCAAATCACTAGATTGCCTGCTCCAAAGTGCTCCAAAACAAATTTTGCTGCTCCAAAGAGAGAGAGAGAGAAGGAATGTAGGAAAGGCAGGGAGGTTAACTAGACAATGCGTCCAGTTTGCTACCCTACACATGGGGAGCTGCAGCTGCTCCAAAAATTGCTACAAATCGGAAGACCTCGGCAGCATCACTGTGATTGTTCTACAAATCGGAAGACCTCGGCAGCATCACTGTGATTGTTTTTTTAATTTTTCAAAAATCTTCGACAGCGATTCTGAGCTATTTGGTGGTGCACCTTTTAAGTGCACCTGTGATAGATGTGCAATTTGAAAACTGCTCCACTGTCCAACTGCTCTACACAAAAAGGAAAGATTTCGCTAATTGGTTGTCAGAATTTTTTTTTTTGTTAGTCTCATATTGTCCAAGAGGTGCTTGTGCTGGGATGGCAGATGCTTTTCATTTTGATTCAATGCGAGGCAGCCGTAGCAGGCATTGACAAGTGAAAGGCGCTTTGATTTCTACCTGCATGCTAGCGATGAACTGACTCACTATCGCTGTGCAAGACTACACTTGGGAACATAGCCGATAGTTTGAAGAGTGTGTAAAGCGTGCAATTGCCGTTGCCACTCATTTCTACATGAGCTATGTTGTTCCACATGTGCTCTTGCTGTGTGTGGTGAATGGCAGTGCAGCTTCTTGCACAAAGTCTTCATAGCAGAGCTATTCTTGCAGCTGTGACAGGCGATGTTAAACTTGCAGCAACAGTCTGCCTCCGTGCACCAGTGACAACTGCCATTTCCTGTGGTCATATTGCAGGGACAGATTTTGCGGTCCTTCGGTGTTCTCTTTCTCCAAAAGACGCCCGAACAATGTATCAATGCAGCTTTGCAGGTTTTAACAGTCGTGTCACTCTGTTGCTTGTTTTCTAAACGTAGGACATAGATGCATGAACGTGCATGCCTCCATGTGTGCCGCAGCGGAATATTGATGTGGATGCATATGTAATCAACGAGTTCAAAAAATGAACATTCTCATACAAGGCATCGACCATTGAGATTTTAGAATTTCCGACCTTTGAGATTTTAGGATGTGATTGCTCAGGTGTCAATAACAATAGTTATTGAAGAACGATGATGGTGGTGACTGGGAAGTTGTTCCACCTGTCATTTAGAGCGGAAAATTAGCAACGGTGCAAGAGCCGGCTGGCGGTGCATAGTTCCAAATATCCATGGGGGACCACTTCCACATTCAAATTATTGAGAAAATTTGAATTAATGAATTGCAAACGAATGATCTTTTACTCTAAATGTGTGAAGGTGGATGGGATCTATTGTTATTCATGATCGAACCTTTCAAATAGACAGTGTAACTGATTGTAACACTTGTTTTCGATGGAAATGTGCGTGTGCGAAGGAGGCGTTGCTGATGGTGAGGCTGTGCCTGTTTTTCAGCAACGCAACTTGCGTAGCCGTGAGCGGCAGAAGCTGGTGCAACAGCAGCAACTCCAGGTGCTCTCCAAGTCGGCCAAAGGCCGCGAACGGTGAGCCCCTTTTGTTTCGCTTCTTTGTCAGTGTCTTCATGAAGGTGAAAATGCTTGAGGCTCATGTACTTAAGTGCACAATAAAGAAACCCAGGTCGTCGAGTCCCTCATAATTGTAAGTGCTGACTGTGCAGTTCATCATCTTCGCCTGTGCATACAAATCATCGTAATCATGACCATTTTGTCTGGCCGGGTGGCCATCTTTGGCTCGTGCACCTGTGTTGTAACACGGCCGCCTGGATCATCGGCGCGAGGCGGTGTTGCTCCTGCCGTCCCATTCGGCGCACGTCCCTTTGAATAAAATGTAATTGAGGTAGTTCAGCCCACTCACTAATCCGAGCGTCACGAATTAGTGAGTAGGCGCGACTCCCCCGCGCCTCCCTGGAGGACACGGGGACCTTTTCCCCCAACAGGACAAACAATCCCCCGGCAGTGGGGGATATAGCGGCATTTCGGGCTCTTGTTTGGCCACATCGTTCCACTTGCTCCTGCAGAGAGCGGCAGTGGGTGCCCAGTCCGCAGCGGGTCGTCTGCAGCTCGTCGTCAGCAGCTCGTCAAATGGTTGGTACAAGCCACCAGAGTAATCTGGTAACACTGGTATCCACCTCCATTTGCCTCGTCCGTGTGAGTGGGGGACATTTGTATAGAATTCTCCTCACGAGCTGACGTCTCTGCCTTTATCCCCCCAAGGATTTGTCCACCGTGTGAATACCGCTTAAAGTACGTGTCAAGAGAGCACGTCAAGCCCATCGACGATGCGGACGATGCCACTCCTGTCTGCTTTTTTTTAGCAGCAACAGGAGCAGAACCATTTTCACAAACAGGATGATTATACTGCTGTTGTACACTAATAGCATGATTGTGAAAAGAATTCAACAAGGCGATCGCATAAGCATTGGTGATCTCATAAACATCGTTGGCTGTGTCCTGTGACCCAAACGACGCTAACTTTCGTTCCCGGTAGCAGTACACGTGCCGATGTCGATTACTTGGGCATATGGTTGTTGTTACTTTGGTCATTGCTATAGCAATTATTACTTAAATAGTGAAAACAGTTGTGGGTGAAGTACACTCAATATTTTGACGCTGTCTTTATATGTTAGACAACATAGTAACTTGTGTCGATTGACAGCTGGTCGTTCCGGGCTGTACTTGGACAGTTTTAAGGGGAGACGTGGGTCTTGAACAAATTTTTTTAATTGGTTGGGTTAAGTGAATGGAATTTAATACACTTATTCAGTTTTCTCTGCAGATTCTAAATCTTCAAGTAGATTTTTATTATCTGCATTAGAACAAAAGATATGAAATTTCTAAGAGCATATTTTGTATGGTACTTTTTGGCCACTTTGCTTTGTCAAACACAAAAACAAAATATGTGGCAAGACTGCCAGAGAGCTCGTCTAGCAGGTGATGCTAATTTGTTTGTTTTCAAATGCAAAATAAATGGATGCAAATATGAGTGAAAAATTTTTGCTTCATACACTTTATGATTATCGAGAAGTATCATTTGGTAAACAACATTATAACAAAATAAATAGCATCATCAGCTAGACCAGCTTTCTGGCAATCTTGCCGCATACTTTGCTTTTGTGTTTGACGAAAAGAAGTTGCCAAAAATCCCCGTAAGAATTGTAATAGAAAACGTTGTAGAACTAGCATATCTTTAGTTCTAATGCAGCTATTAAAAATCTACTCAGAGATTTGGAATCTGCAGATAAAACTGAATAAGTGTATTAAATCTCATTCCGTTCATTCAACTATTAAAAACACACCTTTCAAACCCACGTCTTCCCTTAAACCAAAAGATCAAATTCTGCACAGTAGCGCAAAGAAGCACACGGACGGCTGCAGATCAAGATGGGACACAGCGCTATGTAGCGCTGTGTCCTGTCTTGACCTGCTGCCGTCCGTGTGCTTCTTTGTGTTACTGTTCAGAATTATGCACTATACCAAATGGCCCATCAGTCTGTCCTTTCAAAAGATCAAGCAACACTGTGCCTCAGCCAAAAGGGAGCATTGATGCATGCCAGTGGTTGCGCGCCCTTTTCCCCCACCGGCACGATACGACGCTTTTGACGCATAGCCGCATGCGTGCACGTTACGGCGTGTGTCAGTGGTTTGCACTTAAGGGGGGACGTGGCAATGGGAATGGTAAACTTGGTCAAAATGTTCAGTTTTTCAATTAATTTTTTTCTGCAATCCTGAGACCATGTTTTATTTACGTCATGGTGAAATATTAGACCAAAATAAGCAGTAGAAGTTGAAAAAAAAGGCATTTTACTAGTGTGCTGTCATCAGAAACGATGAGAAAATTGGGCTTTAGAAAATGCAGATCTACAGTTTTCCTTTGACACAGTGCCACCATATTGGCGTCATCATAAAGAGGACAGACAGAGCTCAAGATAGCCACAAAGCTGCACTTCTCCAAGGAAAAATAAAACCAGCTTTCTTCGGAGTTCCATTTTCTTATCTTTTAGCTCCATTTTCATTGAGCTCGATTTTCTCAGCTTTCATTTTCTGAACAGTTGCTGTAAGTCAACCTTGTGCCATTTCACAACAAACCTAAAGGACTCTACATCTATGGATTCCCTTGGCTCTAAAGGGACACTAAAGGCAAATAACAATTTATGTTAGAGTAAAAGCCCAATGTATGACAACTTCTAAAACGGCAATATTATCAACAGCAGTGCCCTACTTACCGAGAAATTAAGCTAAATGTATCACATGACGAGCGCCACGAGTGGGACATTTTCGAAGTGATCCCGATGACGTAGGGAAGTCGGCCTACAATAAATCACTAGTAATCAAACTAGCAGCAGTAAAAAAAGAAGATTCTGAGCATCAAAGACGTAATAAATGCTGTTTGTTCGTTTCCCGCTTGATTCATGGAAAACAAAACCTCCGTGGCGTTGCCATGGGGAACGGCGCGTGTGGTTCAAAGGTTCCGTTTTCGCCGAGCTGAGCCTCGCCCGTCTCAGTGGTAGTTTCGGGATCGCGTACTGCCGTGCGTGTTTTGCGCGCTCGTGAAGGTCGCTCTGACAGAAAGTTCGACAAAATGCCGCATGCGTGTGATATTGCCGGATGCCCGAATGGTGCACAACGCCAGTGCTGCAGCAAGGAAACCGGTGTGTCTTTTCACTGGTTGCTGCGGAATGAACCCTTACGCTCGAAGTGGCTTAGTGTCATGCCATTGCGCCAGTGTGCTAAACAGTCAAAACCTCTGCGTGTGTGCTCGCTGCACTTTCGTACTGAGGATTACGAGACCAACCACAACTTGGTGACGGCTTTGAATGTGCCCATCAGCAAGTCTTTGCCGCAGCGCCGTTGTTGCTACTGTGGGTCCCGCTACTTCCGCTCGGCTGCTACTAGTGTCGGCGGCTGTGCAGTAAAAGCGGGCAACGTTGGGCATGGCAGCAGTGACGTACGAGAGTCGTATTTTCAGGCGGGAGATTTGAAGCGTGCTAACGCGATGCGGACCACTAAAAACATGATTTTATTTCAAAATAAGCACTTCCTTGGCACAAAAGCAGCGCTACGAGGTTTCTGGACCGCTATTTCAACAATCAACGTCGACTTAATATTTGCCTTTAGTGTCCCTTTAATAGGAAAATTCTCAAAAATTTATCTTATGGTATTTGTCCAATCACTTGTGCACTTTTTTCGCAGTCATTATCATGTGGTTCCATCCCTCACGACTGGCGCATAGCCAAAGTTATACCAATCTTCAAATCGGGCATTCGCTCCGATCCTTTTAACTACAGACCCATTTCATTGACTTGCACCTTCTCGAAGCTCCTCGAACATGTTATTCACTCACAGATCATTATCTTGAAGATCACAACGTCATTTTTAAACAGCAGCGCGGCTTTCGCAAGGGATTTTCTTGTGACACTCAGCTTCGACTTCTCGAAGGCATTTGATCGTATCCCTCACCACAGATTACTACTTAAGTTAAGGCATCTCAACATTGACACCCAGGTTGTGGCATGGATTAAAGACTTCCTCTCCTCTCGCATTCAATTCACTTCCGTTAACGGTTCTAACTCTTCAGTGGCGCAGGTCTCATCCGGCATACCTCAAGGGAGCGTGCTAGGCCCTCTGCTCTTTCTAATATTCATCAATGATTTACCTAATGGCATTTCTTCCCAAATTAGATTGTTCGCTGACGACTGCATTGTGTATCGTGCCATCAAAAGTGACCAGGACCACCGATCCTTACAATCTGACCTCGAATCCATCAATTCATGGTGTTCATCATGCTGCTAATGAAGCTTAATCACTCCGCAAGACCAAACTCGTATTCTTTACACGAAATCCAAACCGCCTCCCGACCACATATACACTTAACCACACGCCTGTCGAGTCAGCTACGTCATACAAATATCTAGGACTTCACCTTCAATCTGACCTATCCTGGAACTGTCACATCGATCACATTCTTGCAGCTGCTAACCGCTCCCTTGGTATGTTAAAACGTAATCTACGCCATGCTCCTGCGCATGTGCGAAAACTTGCCTATATCACTCTAATCCACCCTAAAATTGAGTACGCTTCAGCCATATGGGACCCGGAACAAGCATATATCATTGATAACATCGAATCCCTGCAGAACCGTGCTGCTCGTTTCATTTTCTCTGATTACTCTCGCTTCACTAGCGTCACTGCCTTAAAAAGCTCGTGCAGGTCTTCAGAACCTTTCCCATCGTCATAACTGGCCCGTCTATCTCTTTTCATAGAATTTATCATCATCCGTTGCTTCATGACGACTTTTTTCAGTCACCTTTAGTCATCTTTCCACGCCGCGATCGCCCTCTCAAGATCAAACGCATCACATGCCGTACTTCATCCTTTGCTAATTCGTTCATTCCAAAAACCATCATCGAATGGAACCAGTTGCCTCGATTTATCGCAACAGAAAGCAACATTTCGAAATTTAATGAACTCTTTTTTTTAGTGTGTGTATTCTGTTATGTTGTTCTGTTATTTTGCGTTGCATTTTTAAACATCTCTTTCAATATTTTTAATATGTGTTGTGTTATTGCGTTGCCTTTTGCGTTATACTTAAGCAAGTCTTGTTTTATTTGCAATTTTTCATGCTGGCTATGCCTCTATTGGATTGTATCTTTTTTTTCCTACCCCCCTATGTAATATCCTCCCAGTGAGGGCCTTTAGGGGTTTCTTTAAATAAATAAATATATAAATAAATAAATAAATAAATAAATATAGATAGTATAACCATTCCGTTTTCTGCGCTTAGATCCTGAGACATTGGCGAGTGCCGTAAAGCTGTCCATATTTGTCTGCACGCCATACAGGTTTTTATAATTGGCTTTTTGTAAAAGTTTTTAGTAAGACAGTGAGTACAGGAAGTTTCAAAAATGTTTTTGTGGTGCTTAATTGAATAATAAAAGTGGGGGTGTGCGAGTATTCGAACTTTTGAATATTTTTCGAATAGTGTTTGCTATTCGATTCACACCGAAATATTACTATTCGAAGTAGTATTCGAACTTCCAGAAAATAAATATAACGGTTTACAATAACAGCAAATAAATATAAAGACGATAAATCGGCGTGCAGCGTACTTGGTCTTGAGTTTTGGGGCGCTGATGTGTGAAACTTGCTAGCCTCTTCCACCGAGCGGTCGATGCGCAACGGGCTTGCCGATGCCGATGAGTAAAATGCCCATCCACGGTTCCGAGGAGCCAGCGGGCAATGCGATTCGTTGCTTGTGACGAAACACGTGGCGGCTTCTTCGGTTTCGCTTGTCTGCTAGCGCCACGTTCTTGCCTGCAAAGTTCAGATTCATCTCGTACATCGGTGCCGTGAGTGGAGTTAGGCCTAGCCACGTCTCTGAGCAGTAAGCTCGGTCGCGATGTGCGTGGCCACGGTGCCCGATGCTTCAAAGTACGTCATGCTCGATCGCGAGTACGAAGAGTCATCCCGCGATGGTCTTCGTCACAAGCAGAACAGTCTGTCCGAGACGCACGTCTTCGATGTTCGCGATGAGCGCGGCGCACTATCGTAATCTCATGCTTGAGCTTCTGCTTGCAGCTGCCAGACTAAACCGTAATTATATTCTAAACGATCGTCGACCTGTGAACACAGAACCAGTGCGAACGCATCACTAAGTAGCGCGATTTTAGACAGCCGTGACCTCGCGACGTGCGAGCAGCAGATGACGCTCTCCCGTAGCGAGGATCGGACCAATGGCGAGGCGTGCTGGAGCAACATGGCGGACCCAGCCAATCGAAAGCCTCGGAACGAACTTCAAACATTTCTTTTTCATATGCGTTTTCCTTAATGGAGGACCTAGCTGAAGCGGAAAATTTGAAGACTGAGAAATGCTCTTTCCGACGAGCCCAAGATGGCGGCGCCCGGTTGCGCCATTGCGGTGCTATAATTTTTTTTAACGCAATTTTTTTTTGCGATTTCTGCAATAATTTTCACTACCTCGACAAGCACAACAAATTTTTTACCGCACTTCTTCATAGTTTTCAGTGACGATATTTTGGAATCAGAAAAAGGGCTACAGAAACTGAAAATGCGATTTTGAAAATCGATTTTTTTGTTATTTTTGCGATACGAAAGCCACATCCTCCCTTAAGAACAAATCTGTTCTTTGACCATGTTTGTGACTTGTTACTGTTCCTGTCTCGTAAGAACATAGTTAGGGATTCTCTGCAACCTTTTTCTGTAATTTTCGCTTCAAGTATTCGAAACATATTTCAGAAATATTCTAAAATTATTCTGAAAATTTTCGATTCAATTCACACTCAATCTTTATTATTCGAATTTGCTTCGCACCCAAAATTTTGCTATTCGCACAGCTCTAATTAAAAGATAAACCAATAGCCTTATGGCACAGAATGGGCCCTTCTGAATATACTTATGCAAAAATCTTGATGATCTTATGTCTAATTCATTAATTAATTTTGGATGACAATGAGAGTCTATCAAGTGTTGTAACTCATAAACTACAACAGATAGCTCAAAACCGATTTCAGTTGTGATGTCAGCACAACATATCACATCTGCATGCCAAATTTCATCACTTTATCTTCATAAATAACCAAGATAGTTTTCGTTGCCACGTCCCCCCTTAACGCCGACGTTGCTCTCTCCCCGCCCGGCGCATTTCCACAGAGAAGCGCTCCCTTGCTTCTCTGAGGATTTTCTGGCAACCACATTTTAGCTCTTACTGGAAACAAATAGTACGAAAAAAATGTGGGACTAGTGGAAGAAAGTAACAGGACTAGTCTCACATTTTTTTCGCGCTATTTGTTTCCAGAATGAATTACCAACTCGCCCATCTACCCTTCTGAGTCACATTATAACCGGTCTTTCATCTTGTATGGACTGCATAGTAAGCGGTATCCGTATACATGGAGTTCTATGGGATGGTAAACGGGAGTCAGAAAAAACCGCATTAAAGCCGGTCCTGCACTGTAAGCGGTTACATTATAAATGGTCTACGCAGTAATCACAATAATTAACTTAAAAGCGCTTCAGAAACATGCGGCTGACTCTCGTGCTGCGCGAGAGTCAACCGCCCCTGCTGCTCCCACTGGCGCATCTCCAGCGCTACATCTGAAGGGGGAGACAACCTGACAGATCTCGCTGCAGATGACACATATCTCAACTGCTGTAACAAGCAGGAAGTCGATAAATCTCAGCAAAAAGTAGCGCGCATGTCGGACACTAAGTTTGCAAATCTCCCTGACAAGAGTCTACTCGTGCTGGGGAAACCCTACGTGCTTACCTCAAACATTGACTTCAATGACGGTTTGGTAAATGGAATAGTGGGAACTCCGCGATCACTGGGTGCCCAGCTACGCACTTCCTCAGATTTCACAGTAGTGGCGCTGCATTTAGCACAGGATTTAGGACTACAGCAGTTGCTACACGGAAGGAGATTTCTGATTGACGTGTTCATAAATTGTGTTCAGGGAGCGCATGCAGCAGGTGCGCAAGTGGCAGAAGCAGATGCGGCAGAAGTTTGATAACAAGGGTGGCCAGGTGCCAGTCAAACATCGTGAGGCATCTGTGGCCGTGCGCCCCAGCTGGAAGGTGCTGGAGGAGATGGACTTCCCACGCCTCTTCAAGCTCTCTCTGCCGGCCGTCGGGGAGGGCCACGACGTATACCGGTGCGGAGCAGTCGAGTTCTACGACAAGGCCTACAACCTGGTCACGTGCAAGAACGAGCGACCCCTGCAGCGCATCAACCGCATCTTCCACAAGGTCACCACCACTGACGACCCCATCATCCGGCAGGTGAGCCCGCTTATGAGGTGCAACAGACACCATTCACCTACGCGGTTGACCCTACCATTAATTGTATCTCTTTTGCAACACACGCGCTGGATGTAGGACGTATCAATTGGGATCTATAATCTCACTTGCCACACACATTTCAACGTTAACTGCACAACCACTGGCTGCTGCTAACTGCAGCTAAATACGTTGTGGAAACAAAGAAAGATGAAGGTCATGTGTGCTTGCTGTTTACTAAAAAACCCAAGTCCCTGCCATGGGGATGCACTGTGGAGAGCATAACCTTTCCAAGGGTACAAGTGCAACTGCTTGTGTGGTTCTGTCAGGCCAGGAATTACTGGAAGTGCGGCTGTTATGCTCTCAGTCAAGAAGCATGGTGCTGATTATACACCCGCAGTGCTGTGTGAACTCTCACTATGATGACTTGAGCATGAATTTCTCCTAAGGAAACCTGGTGCCTTTATGGCCAATGAGAATGTCGCCTCTGGCACATGGGGCGGTTTTCTCTCAAGTGAACACGCACATCAACACGTTTGCTTTCTTGAGATTATCGCTGAATGTGCTAGTGTCCGCAAGCGAGAATCTTCTCGGTTTGCTGTCTTAGCACGGTTGGCACACTGCCAAATCGGCATGGTTTGTGGATGGCCTTGCAGAACTGAAAGTATCGCTGAAAGCAGTCGTCCAAGAATGCGACCCTTCCTCCTGAACTTTGTTAAACATCAACACACTCAGCTACAATCTTGTTTACATACAGAACTGTGGAGGCAACTACACAGTCATCAACAGAAACATAATCGTTTTATGCAATTGTGTTGGCGCCAACAGGCGGAGGCGTGCAAGAACTGAACACACGCAGCATGCTTGCACGACCATCGCAGTGAGAAAAAAAACAACGAAGAGACATCAGTGCATGAAAAAAATTCCACGTACTTCTGAAGTGTGGCAGCACATGCTGCCAAGCAAGAGAAATGATTGAAAAAGGCGTGTGTTTTAAACATACAGGCATGTTGTACATATACGGTGACAACCCTCAAAGGATTAATCGGAAAGAAGGTGTGTGTTGATTCAATTTTTTTTAAGTTGAGAATAAAGATTTGCTCACCCCTCCGCCCATTGAACGCTTAGCTGTCATTTTTTAAAAAGAATTGAATCAACAAAGCGATAACTATTCGCAAGCTTGGATAATCGAGCTCTTTGTCAAGCAAGGTAATCGAGGCCTGAGCGATGCATGTATCGAACAGAGCGCTGATGTGGGCAGCTTCCACAGGTTCCCGCTGCGTCTGCCCCCTGCGATGGTACAAAATGGTGGTGCTTCCAAACAAAGGAGCACATCCGCAATCATGACAGTGGAGCGACAAGTGCGAGCTGGCTTGGCCTTTCAGCGAATTGTGCTCACACAGGCACACATTAGTGCAGTGGCCCGCCTGCCAACGTACACACGATCACTAGAAAGTGGGATCAAGTACAACACAGAAATACAGCATGGGATGTATTTATGGACGTGTCTGATTTGACTGGCACATTTCTGTGCCTGTGACTTGCTCGTGATTCAACGTTCGGCTTTAACAGAAATTAAAACTTAACGCTATAGCGGGAAGTGGCCTTTTTTGTGCAAGGGATCAAGCCATGCACATAGGGTAGGACAGCCATATTCCTATGCTGCTCTTGTTCACACCCTTGTGTTGATGTGCCGTGCCAGCTTTTCTGCAACCAGAGAAAGCCTTTCCTCTGGAAAGCCAGTCATCCTCAGTTTCGAAGCCTGCGAGTTGAGGCTTTCGTACATCGTATGAGGACAGGATTTATGGTGCGCTCACACTGAGACATTCGGCGGCGAGAGCGCGCGGAATCCGCTTTGGCGGCAGCGAGATCCGCCGGAAAAGCCCATTTCGCGCCGATCCATCCTGGACCGATTTTTGTGGCAGCTGCCGCCGGATTCCCTCACCGCGAACCAATTGAAACACGAGTCGAACATTCGAAAAATGGCGGCGCGCTTGTGATATCGCAGTCGTCGAAGCCCGCAGCAACAGCGAAGTCTTTCGTAATCATCCTGTAGCTCTCGACAACTGCCATGTGTTGTCACGATTAGCATCTTTGCAATACATCATCGCGATCTCGCAAAACGGGTAGCATTATCTCGGCTCGGCCAAGCTTCTCGCGTCTTGCAAATCAGGGCGAACTAACCATGACTGCTTGCGTCGTTTCTTGTTCGGCGAACGCATGTTTCTCCTCGTCAGACATCGCCAGAAAGTTCCTTTCCAGCAGGCCCAGCAGTTCCACGACCCTGCTCCTGTTTATGCGCTCCGCCATAACGAAATGCGTACACAACGCAGAGCGCGTCGATGCCAGCGTTCCTTCGCGCGAAGGGACGATGACAACTAGGCGCCCTAGTTTCGGCGGTGCGGTTGCGAAGCGGTATGAACAATGTGGAATTTCGGCGGCGCGCGAATTCCGGTCGCTGTGGCCGGCGGATTCCCCAGTGTGAATGAGCCATTAGTGAGCACTGGGCGAAAACATGACGTCCCTATAGCATTTTTTTATCAGCCTAGTGTGGACCGAGGTGCCCCGCCACGGTGGAATAGTGGTTATGGCGCTCGACTGCTGACCCGAAGGTCGCGGGATCGAATCCCGGCCACGGCGGCTGCATTTTCGATGGAGGCGAAAATGTTTGAGGCCCGTGTACTTAGATTTAAGTGCACGTTAAAGAACCCCAAGTGGTCAAAATTTCCGGAGCCCTCCACTACGGCGCCTCTCATAATCATATCGTGGTTTTGGGACGCTAAACTCCAGATATTATTATTGTGGACCGAGGTATAATTTAACGGTGGTTTTACAGATCTCTGTGCATATTTCCAACACGTGTGGGAGAGAACGTCAGACACAGGTCGAGAAACCGGATGCATCCTTCGCTCAAACTTGAACTTCAAGCCGAGCCCATCCTTTTCAAAAATAGACGAAGTCTCACCAGCAGTTGAATCTGGATGGGTGCCATTCGGTATGATTAAGTAATCATCGACATAACGGACAACTTGTATTGCTAAATTTCACATGCTTTCTTCAACAGCACCGTCACCATTGCTTACCGTATTTACTCGAATCTAACGCGCACCTTTTTTCTTGTAAAACGAGTCCAAAAATCGTATCCGCGTTAGAATCGAGTACCAAAAAAAAAAAAAAATAGAAACTCGCTTATCATATTGCCATCGGCATTTCAAAATGGCCGCCTCCTACACGCCTTGGCCATTTCTTGTGTGCTGAAGAGATTGTCATCCCGTTCTGCGTTCGCATCGACAGCATGGAAGTGCCAACTCCAAGTACTCGACGAGTGCACCACGATGCCACATTTAAAAGAATAGTTATTACATGTGCAGAGACGGACGGAAATCGGGCCGCATCGCGGTCGTTCGGAGTTCCCGAAATGTGCGTGCGAGACTGGCGCAAACAGGCGCAGGCTCTTCCCCCCTCCACACCATAAATTGAATAAAGCGCAAGCGGTCACACTACGCCAACTACAGACAAAAACGTACATCACTCCAGCCATGCTAAACAGAATCGATCCAGACTTTTCACCTCACTGTCAGCACTGTAATCACGAGCACTGCAATTTCGAACACATGCTCTGGCTGTGCCCCTTTAATTCGGGGTCAAGATTATCAGACAAACCCTCCTGGGAGGCTGCCATGGGCAGCATGGAACTCAACAACCAACTCCTGGCAGTCCAGAGGGCCCGAGACATCGCCGAGAGGCTCCAGCTTCCGGCACCTTCCTGGGTGGAGCCACCTGGCTGAGCTAGCGGGATCTCCAGTCGCGTTCAGCTTCTGCCACTTTTGGACCACAAGAAAGTTATCACTCACTCACTCACTCACTCACTCACTCACTCACTCACTCACTCACTCACTCACTCACTCACTCACACTCACTCACTCACTCACTCACTCACTCACTCACTCACTCACTCACTCACTCACTCACTCACTCACTCACTCACACTCACTCACTCACTCACTCACTCACTCACTCACTCACTCACTCACAAGCAGAAGATTTTTTACAGCAAAGCTTCACGAAAAGGTTTCATTGGACCAAAGTAGGGCCGGTTTCCCGAAATCGAAGAGCGTTGACAGCGACAAGGAGTTGTCCGACAGCGACGAGGACTGATCCATTACGCGACTCGTATCGCCGCCGTAGTGGTGACAGTTTTAGCAGCAAGGCTCGCTTTTTGACTTTGTGTTTTACTTTTTTGAAACTTTACTTCTTAAAACCCAAGTACTTGTTCTTCTGAATGTGCGAAGTTTGACTCCTATGGACTTTTTTTGTTCTTTTCTCTCACGAAAAATGGGTGTGCGTTACATCGATGTATTACTTTTTTTTTTTTTTTTGTTCGCGGAAAACGGGTGCGCGTTACAGTCGAGGGCACGGTAGAATCGAGTAAATACGGTAGCTAAAGGTCGCTCAACATGGCTCCCGCGTTGCCCCCATGATTTCCATGATGTATCGTGTCTGCGAAATGTGGTGCCGCGGTGAAGTCTAATGTAGTCTAATGTGAAGTCTAAGGTATAAATGAAGAGGTTCAATCAGTTAGTCGGTGACTCTCCACTATGGCGCTTTTTTTTCTAGTTTTTTCTCTTTTTTTGTGTGTTCGTTATGTCAGCACTGCAGGTCCACAGATGTAACCTCTCAACATTTGCAAATTCAAGCACCTGCAATTTACACCCGAGTCACATGTCTTGATTGCTGGAATCGTGTGGCGCCCTGTTCGTGTTTTGCACACATGCAGCCTTTGAAAAATGTTGTTTTGGCTATAGCACAGTACTGCTTATGGTGTGGATATTCACGACTCCGGTGAATTATGTTATAAGTAGGGCTCCGTGTTTTCTGAGTTCATTTTTATTGAAATTTGGAGGGTGTTTTTCGGCGGAAACTCGACGTTTATCGCAGTTTATTTCTCGTAAATCCGCAGTTCTCAGAAATGCGGATTTTAGTTCTGCATTATTCTCAATAGGGGAGACCGACGCCGTGGGAGGCGCTGCGTTGCCGGGCGCTGTCAGTCAATGTGGGGAGAAAGCTCGTTACTCGAGTGTTGACTCCTCCGCTGTCCCCTTTAAGCTGCCTTGAAAACGCGTTGCTTTGCTCGTACGCTGCACGTGTTCTGCACGCATTTTTGAGAATTTCGCATCGCGCGCGGTTAGGATGTACATGCTTCTGTCCGCATGGCAGCAATTTGGTGAACGGTCAGCGTCTGCTCAGCCATGTAGCAGATGCGGAGCAAGTGATAACAGACGACGCCGTCCTCGTCAGAGCGAAGTGCATTTCCCAAGTGAAGGACGACGCTGTTTACGACGTGGAGTAATTATACACCTGTTTTATTTGGTTTGCTGTGTGTACTTCGCACTCTCTATGTTTGTTACTGGATGCATGGGTAAGGCCGCTTCTTGTGTTTTAGGTTAAGCGACCCTCACACTGTGACTGCTATTAGTTGGGATACCTTAATTTACTAGCAACCATTCGAGTTATCGTGCAGTACGCAACACTCCAAAAACAAATAGTCTATTTTGGGCTTCTTTCTTTCCCGCAACAAAAATTGACATCTATCTCGCGTGTCCTTC
The DNA here is from genome assembly GCF_013339695.2 of Rhipicephalus sanguineus. Taxonomy (NCBI): domain Eukaryota; kingdom Metazoa; phylum Arthropoda; class Arachnida; order Ixodida; family Ixodidae; genus Rhipicephalus; species Rhipicephalus sanguineus. Next base: position 13,338,062 of record NC_051182.1, on the reverse strand, counting down.
CTTGCATTATTGCCGTTCTTATAGCCGGTACTCCAAGTTTACGAACAGCGTGCGTACTATCAATGTGGCATAGCATTATTAATAGGGAAATGACGAGCGCCCAGCTTTCAGAAAAACTTTTTTTTGTCTGCAGTCTGCGGGGGAAGAGCCAACTGCTGTCAAGGCATTTTATCTTGGTCACTATCGAAAGTGCACCGTGTTGTACAGGCTGTACCGGCACACACAGTAACAACTAGTTCACTGTATGTGCCAGAAAAACCAATGGACGTGCAACAACGGCTTATGCTTTTTTTTCGTAGTTGTCGTGGTCGTGCCCACTCAAGCGTGAGCTTCAAATCCATGCCTGTCGTCTGCTTTTTTTGTGCCATCTGTTTGGGAATCGGTAGAATTTCACTGGTGGAGCCGACCCCTTCGTGTTTGCATGGCCATTGTGACAGTTGACGACGCAGCAATAGTTACCCCTTTTCTGTCGGGGTAACACGCGGAACGAGGGGTGTTTCATGTGCAGCACGTGCTTCGCAAATGCGTGGGAGCCAAAGGGAGCGAAAGGGTCGTAACATGCTACTAGTGTACGCTTTTTCCGGCAGGGGTATGGCAAGCGCTGGCGTCGGCGGGCAAACTTGAGCGGGTCTCCCCTATACAGTCAAATCTCGATACAACGAATCTCGAGGAACTGCTAAAAATCATTCGTGATTTTGAAAAGTCATTGTAGTGAAAAAATAAAAAATTTGTGCGAAAATCGTAAATGCAACCAAATCAGTCGGCTACCTGTACTGGGTATACATCTGCGCTCATGTTATTCTCTAATAAGCGCCAAAAAAACGAACACAAAATATTAGGGAATGAGTGCACGTTTATTTGAGGAAGAGCGTGATCTTTGCTTGATTGGTGCAGCTCAACTGCTGCAAGACGAACTCTTCAGAGTGTGCATCCTTCTTATGCACTTTGAAGCATCAGCGTTGGATACAGATTCTTCGTGTCGGTTCATGCACGCTGTTTCAACGTCGTCTTTGCTCTCATTGTCCACGTCGCTGTTTCCTTGTCGCGACAAATGGTATGGATCTTATCGGTCATAAGTGCAGCCGACGTGCATACTTCGCCGTTGCACTGTGCCTAGTGTTCAAACGTTAGTGAAGCATGCATGGGTAATCTTTGGCGACTTCATCCCGCTGGTCACTCGCGTCTCATTTTTCACTGTCGCCACATTCCTTCAGTGCTGCTTCCGGAGCTCATCGTGAATGTACAACCACTAAGCTAAAGGCGAGAAAACAGCCGTGTAACAAGCATGAAGGTGGAGCTGCCCGACGAAACAACAGAAGCAAAGGCAATGACGCAACGAGGCGAAGCCTGACGTAGAAAACAAGTCAGTACAGGCAATGGTGATGGCGATAGGGCTGCCACACATTTGAGTAAGGCAGGCGCATAGAGAAATGCGGTCGTTCTGGTGATGATGATAGTTGCACGTACGGAGCTGGGCATTGTTTCTGCTGCTGCGAGTAACTTTTTAAATTCGCTATTCGTTATTTTGAAGTGTTGGGTAGATACAAGGGCGATAAAATTTGATACGTTATTCTGAAACATTCGGTATTCTGAAATTCATAGTAGTGAAATATTTTTACATTAAACTAATCGGAATTTGGAGGGGTATTTTCGAAATAGTCGTTAATCTGAAAAAATTGTTAACCTGAGGTTCGCTCTAATGAGATTTGACTGTACTCCAAAATGAAATGATACCTGAACTTGAAAACATCAGAACACACGAAGCGTATTTTAGTTCTTTGGAACGTTTAAGGGGGGAGGTGGCGATTGAAAAAAACTTTTTTTGTTTGTTGACCTAGAGTAATGAAATTTGGCAGGCATACTGAAGAATGTCTCGAATAGCTATATATGAAGTTTCATTGCGATATCTCGAGTAGTTTTCAAATTACACTCTGTTACATAATCTGATGACATAGTCTGCTGGTGAAAAGCCTAGCATTGTAACAAAACATGCCAGGAAGCTCAAAGTGGTCTTGATCTTTACTCAAAAGAACACTACAAAGGATGACATTATTAAAAATGGTCTCTTCCTTTTAGTTTTTTTACAAATAACATCCACATCAGCTTCATGTATTGCATCAGAACTTCTCATGCACTGATTATCACATACAAAAAAAAAAAAAAAACTAGGCCCTAAGCAAGGTAAAGAATAATGTCATCCTGTCAACAAGGCTTCAAGGATTAAAAAAAGACGGAATCAAAATCTGTGTAGTAGTTGCCAAGATATCTGCTCCATGAGCTGAGCAACATGCCAAAAAAACAGTATTGAGAAAACTGCGTTTAAGGTTTGGCCTTCTCTAAAACACCTAAGGATTGTGATCTTTGGTTTTTTTTATGATGTTTTACTTCTTGGACATGTGGCCTTTCCCCAGTGTGCCTTTGTTCTTTTTTTCATAACCTTCTTCTTTTTTTGATCTAAAAAAAACCTGTATGGATTTCAAACCAAGTTCTCTGTATGAAGGAGTGGTGTGATAGACATGACAGAAAAGAAGATACAGTAGAACCCCGCTGATACGTTTTTGAAGGGACCGTAGGAAATAAACGTAAGAGACGGGAAACGTAAGAGCCGAAAAACAGGAAAAACGGCAAAATATTTAGTGGTACAGAATTTTATTTCAATTCTTACGAGCAGCACGAAAATTGGCGCGCTCAGCCGTGATCTAGTCGATGGATAGAAACGCGGAGCTTAGGACGGCCTTATCCACAGAAATGTAATCAACGTATGTGATTTTTTTTCCACCAACAGCTGTAGGCATGAAAGAACTAAGCACACGCAATCACGACCGGCGCGGCGAGTCCGACCGCGAACCGCACGCACGACCATGCGAGCTCCAACCAGCTCGAACTCCTCCCGTTCTCCGACAAATAACGATGATGATGAGTCTACGCCAACGCGATGGCAGAAGTGAATGCCAATCTCGAAGGCCTTGCTTTCGCAAGCAATTACGTCATACACGCCATGTTTGTGCAATGCAAATCTCAGAGGCTATGCTTTTGTCAATAGTAAATGCCAATCTCGAAGGCCTTGCTTTCGCGAGCAGTTACGTCATAGACGCCATCTTTGCAATTTGAATCTCGAAGGCCATGCTTTTGTTTGCATCAATTGAAAGATTCTGTTGCTTGCGCCTCTCATGCGGCTAATATTACGGTCAAACGAGGCCAAGCTGCGTGAAAATGCACCATGGCCGCTCTCTTTGGTAGTCACTCGGTCGGCTCCGAGCACACTTTGCGACGTATCATACGGGAACGGTCCGACAGTTACGACGTAACAGCGGGGTTCCCAATACATTGTATCCTATGGGAGCTATGCCGGGACCGGCGGAAAACGACGTAACAGCCGGGAAAACGCAGCAGTGAGGAACGTAACAGCGGGGTTCTACTGTATTGCAATCTGCCATATACTGAAATAACTACACATATTTCTTGTATTTATGCTGTCATTAGCAAAATTAAGTCTTGCTTATTGATTACAAATAATCATTTAATAATTTTTATAAAGAGAGGTTTGTTGTGACAGAAAATGGCTCACACCATGATAGCTGATACCTTCGTTCCAAATAACAAACAATTATGGCCAAGACATTAGTGGCACAGGGATTTTTGAGCAGTTTATTCTCGTCCCCCTGCTTCCTACACATTCTTTTGCCACTCTCGCGTATGCAACGTATTATCATTCGGCTGACCGCGGTAACGCTAGTCTACGAGGCTTTCATTGTTTCAGAACATTCATAAACGCCTGCGGCGATACCAAGCACGGCTCCAAGCACGTCTAAATTACTTCACTAGTGCTTACTGACAGCACTCTGACCGCTAAGTGCTTGGCCGTGGGGTCCGTGGAGCCGGCGCGTGATGTGCTTGATGGCGGCGTTCGGTGACGATAGCATTTTCAGGTGCCGATGTGCGAAATTGCTACCGCTGCTCCGAGCAGTCCGTGGCCGTGGGGTCTGACGAGCTCGGCTGTGGAGTTCACTGCCGATGCGTAAAATGCCTGTCCGCGGTTCCGAAGTGCCGGCGAGCGATGTGCTTCTTCGCTTGCGAAAAAGCACATAGTTACAGGTACGCTAGCGCGTTGTCCGCAAAGTTCGAGGTTCGTTTCGCCAAACGGCGCCGTGAGTGGAGTTAGGCCTAGTGACGACTCCGAGCAGTAGGTGCGCAGGCCGTGGTGCCCGTTGCTTCAAAGTGCGTAATGCGTGGTCTTTAGTACAAAGAGTCCTCCCGCGATGGCCTTCGTCACGATGTCAGAAGTGCTGATAATCAGAACATCTAACCACGAATCCGACGCTGAAGTCAACCCTAGAGAGTTGGTCCGAGACGCGCGTTTGCGATGTTCGCTAAAAGCGCGGCACACCATCGTTTGAGGCCAGGATGGGAGTATTGCGGACCAAGACGTACCGAGCCAAATACGAAGGAATAGACACGTTATGTAGTGCGTGTGTAGAGGAGGAAGAAACGGCTGAACACTTCATACTGGTCTGTAAAGGGCTTCACCCTACAGTTAAAAAAAATGGCACAGAATTGTTCAAAGCATTGGGGTTTAGGGACAGTAAAGGTAAAATAGACTTTAAGCGGGTAGAAATAACCAGGAGGAGGTTATCTGATTGGTGGCTACAATCAAGGCGCGAGTGAAAATTCGTTCACCTACATAGTGCTAGTTAGTGCTACATAGTGCTAGTGGTAGTGTATTACGACTATGTGGCGTGAGCCGCCGCCCCATCTAAAGGGTACAGCCTTATCCATCCATCCATCCATCCATCAGATCGAACTTCCTCTTGCAGCACCAAACGAAAGCGTAATTATATTCCAAGTGATCGTCTAGCTATGAACACAGAACAATTGTGAATGTGTCACGAAGTAGCGTGATTTTTGACAGCCGCGAACTCGTGACGCATAATCGGCAGACGACGATCTCCCGGAGCGAGCATCGGACCAATGGCGAGGCGAGCTGGGGCAATCGGAAGCCTCGGAACGACTCTCAAGTGTTTGCTTTTTGTGCACTTCTTTCTGAATGGAGGAGCCTGCTGAAGCGGGCAATTTGAACACGGAGGAATGCCCTTTCCGACAAACCCAGGAAGTTGGTCCGCGTTCGCGCCATCGCGAAGCTAGAATTTTTTGAAAATCGCTGTTTTTTTTTTTTGCGATTTCCACAATAATTTTCGCCACCTCGGAGGGCAAAACAAATTTTTCGAAGCACTTCTTGGTGGTTTTCAGTGTAGATATTTTGGAATCAGAAAAAGGGTTCCAGAAACTGAAAATTTGATTTTCAGAAAATGGATTTTTTTTGCCATTTTTTTTGCGATACGAAAGCCGCGTCCCCCCTTAAACGCACAAACACATATACACACTGTCACATATCTCGGGAGCACTTGCAAGCTGGATGTGATTGAGAGAGAGAGATGGGAGGCACACCTTTTACATTGCACAACATGGCAAAAATCAACAAACACTCAAAATTCACACCAAAGAGAAATCACGTGCACAAAATACTGAGCTAGTGACTAATATCCGAACCAGGGTGTAAGAAAAATAATGCAGGTGTTGACACTCCGCTCCACGACGCGTCCTGATAATGTTAGGCGCTTTCGGTCCCTTCGTCGCAGCGCCCCCACGAAACTGCCGCCGGCGCATGTACTATAGGCCTGACTGGCTGCCCAGGCGGCGCTGCGAAAACGGTGCTAAAAAGCGCCCCCTACGACAAGTTCTTTGGTTTCGAGTAGTCAGACAGGCGGCTGCATGCAGCACTAAGCTCAGATGCGCAATGGAGCCGCCGCTGTCGGTTGTGCTGCGCTTTGGATCTCGGCCAGTTTCTGGCGTGGCTGAGTTCTTCAGGCCAAGCAATCTGCGTAAACGCAAGAAGCTCGTCAACGTCAAGTATGTTTACGACGTGCAGGAGATTGAAGGAACCATTTCGGCGCGCTGCAACTCAAAAGTGCAGCGAATCTCATACGACGTTGAACTCGAGTTAAGTTTTACGAGGCATGCTCGCGCGATTAACGACAGTGCATAAACGAAAAGATTGCTGTTAGGAAAGCCGACATGATTTGCATTACACGACGAAACGGAATCAAGAAAGGTCCAGATGAAGGCTAGCCGTCGGCGGCCCGAATGAGCGCATCCGCGTCGTGTGCCGTTTTCTGCCGCATTCAGTCGCAAACACACGTTTTCCCCATGCACGGTTGTAATTTTCAACATTTGCTTCTAGGGAATTCGTCAAATTCTGTCAGCGTGCGGTGGCGGTCGAGAAGCGACGGCGCGCAATGTTTACAGCCGGCCGCTGGAAGCAGCCGGCTGTAAGCTGCCGGAAAAATCGTAGGCACATGCGCAGGGTGACTCATGGCATCGTTTTTCTCGTTTCGCACGAAATGCCGGCTGCATATCCTCGTGATCGCCGTCGGCAGCCACGGCGTGCCGTCTGAACTGCACACAGGGAATATATACATATATAAACGCGTGCACGCGCGTACGAAAAGTAATCAGCACGTTACGTTGCAAACCACGTTTTGCTCGCGTACTCACTTCACGCGTCGGACGGCACGTATCCAGCGGTTCCGTCGCTCCACTTCATACGGCTTTCAGGGGAACCAGTAAAACCGCACATTAGGATCCTTACCCCCATGTTCGAGGCAGTTAACCACGCAACAATAACGGCGGCGACCGCGCTTCGGGACCGCGCTCTGCTCAGAGCCGTCGCCCAGACCACCTGCTTTCGGCACGGTTTGTTGAAGCAGGGATCGCTCGTCAAACATGTCAGACTCTGCAGGCATAGCGGACAAGTTCCTGCGTACATTTTAAGCACTTTTTGAGCCTGAAAACTAGGCGCAAAATTAAGTAAAACGCTTAAAGCAACTGAGAACTGCGTAACTCGCCGGTCGGCGTCTATTTTTGACTACCCAAGCAACTTCGGCACACGCCACCAGGCTCCGCCACAGTACTCAAAACTCCAGCGCGTCAGCCCTATGACGACGAGCTGCATATGTGGAGAACGCAGCGTTCTGACACCATGCCGTGGAGGCAGCTGCGACGTTCGCCGCACGTGACGTTTTTCGGTCACGAAAGACGCGGCATGCGTTTCTAGCTCTAGTTGCTAGCGTGCACGGCACTTTAAGAAAAAAGCAAGGAGAAAAACGAAAAGAAAAACGTGCGTCCGCCTCGTCGCACTCGGTCCATAAGTCGCAGCGCCCCCCACGAAACTGCGGCCGGCGCATGTACTATTGGCCTCGAGATCTTGGAGTGGCGCCCTCTCGCGTGTGACGTCAGAGCGGGGACTCCTCTCTCAACCACGCTGCAGCAGCCGCTGCTCTTGTATGCGGATCGTCTGCTTCAGGCGGGAAGTTTGTCGAACGAACAGCATCGCGACGGTCAACTAACGCCTGCAACGAATGTTTTCGAGTGTAATCTTGAACTTGTTTTAGTTGCGGCCCAATCGACAGGGCCAAGAAACCCCTCGGATGGCCGACGAGTGCGCCGATGCCACCGATCGCATTGCTGGTAAGAAAGTGAAACTATGTGTGAGTGTTCTCGTTCGTTATCTTGTTTCCGCCTTACGATAATAATTAGTTTGGGTGTTTATTTCGATATTTCAGTAAGTGTGCCATTCTCCAGCATCTACAAGTATATAGATAAAGCTTGTGAAAGGTCGCGGTGCCTCATCGAGGGCGAGGCGGTGTACGACGCAGGCCACGTTTTTGAATGCGCGGTCGAGGCCGTTAAAGGGCCCGTAAACAGGCTGCGACTTTTTTTTCACACCCGCCAAACAAGCTCGCTAATCCGTACAGTAGACCGCGGCGATCACGTTTTCCGAATATTACAGCGCTGCGCGCCGCGCAGACCCTTCATTTCGAAAAAACAATTCCCGCTCTTCTTTCCTACGCCTGACCAGTCCTCCTCGTACGCGCAGTGACGTCAACTCGGCGATCGCCGAGTTGACGTAGCACTGAGCTCGTCGATTGGTCTAAACCAGGTCTCAACAAACAGTTGTCAAGTTAACGTCAGTTCCTGTTCCCACCCACCGCTACGAAACTGCGCCTTGTTTTTGGCCCTGCGGTGATGCGGTTTCGGCCACGCAGTTGTCGCGCGTATATTCCTCGCACTGCATAGCACCTGCACGCACTTCGGCGAAACGTTGTTCAGTTGCCGGCTGCAAATCTAGCGGGGAGAAGGGAATCTCCGGTAGCTCGGGACGGGTCGCGCTTGCTCGCGCGGCAAGCGGGTTCTCCAGGCTTTTCTCTCGCGCCCCTTCGACGTCTCGGAAAGCAAGCACGCATTCCTGCTGCATTGTGAACTGTCACAAAGGTTTAAAAATAGTGAATAGCCGAAAACTGCCCGTCAAGTTACGGAGCACGTGCGACAATATAAACAATAAACAACCAGGAGCCACAGCAAGCGGAAGTGCATTGCGACTGATCGAGCTCGCCCATGACGTCAATTGTTGACGTCGTGTCACGTTGCCGAAGTGGGCGGAGTCACGACGACGGGCTACGCCTTTTCCTCCATGTGGCGGAGAAGGGTGGTGAGACCGCGCGAAAATTTGAAACCAGCTGAAACGGATGTTCTAACCCCTGTAACTTCCTTATTATAGCACGTACTCGCAAAATTCTTGCGGCAGCATGTTCACATAGCAAAAGTGCGCATATTTCTTTTCATTACAATTTTTGGACATCGGGGTTGTTTACTGGCCCTTTAACGGAGATCGCATCACCGACGCAGCTCTCGTCCTGCAAACAAGTGCACAAGAGCCGCCTTGTTGCTCCCCCCCTGCCGATGCCCATGATCGCAGTTTGTCCCGTAATGTTAGTTCAGTGAGAACGATATTACGTCAAAGTTCATATTATTACCGCACAGGCCCGTCGCATGGGTATTAGAATATAACAAATAGTTAATCGCTGATTATACCACGCACAGGGCCACAGAGATTAACGTGGCAAAGCCAAGCTGGGTCGAGTTTCACGCCACGCAGCCTAACGAAAAGCTTAAAGAGCTTCGCTTTTAAAATAGTGTCTGCCTGAGGTGAAACCTTTTAGAGAATGTGCACTAAACAGCGGCAACAGGTTTCGCTTATGACTTTATGATAAGCAGTCCGCTAGGCGCGCGCTTGCCTTCATAAGTAAAATATGTAGGTACACCATCGAAATGCAGCCGTAGTCTCAGATATCCCGCGCCGCTCAGCTGAGCTCACGAGGTGCGCTTACGTGCAAGGCAATTCGGAGGCCGCGTCGTCGGCTCCTTGTCTAGGGCCGTCGCGGCAGGTTGTGGGACGGCACTGCACCTGGTGTAAGTCACCTATGCTTATAGCCTGCGTGCAATAACGGCTTAAGTATTGGCGAGGCGCCTAAACACGGTCACAAGCGTAGCAGAAGTCACTGTCCGCGAAGTGCTTGCTGCACACGGTCGATGAAGACGTGGGGCGCATTTTCATTCTGAGCTTGACGATCCACTCCTTCTTCAGCCTCGGGTCCTTAGTGTAGTTGTGAAAGCTAACGCCTTTTTCACGAGCGGACGAAGTACACTGAGGCACAGAGCAGTAGTTCACCATTGTGCAGCACTGGCCGCGGAGACAAGCGGCCGCAGTTCTAAGAAACAAAGAGCTGTAGTTCTAAATGAACGTTAAAAGCAGTCCCACGGTTGTTCGAACAGCGTCAGTAGCCACCATACGCAAAGATAACCAATTGAACTGCTTTTTTGTTCAGATCTACCGCTACGGTGGTTTCAACACGGCGTTGGGCCTACGTAGCAGACGAAAGTGCTCGAATCCCCGCTCTGACGTCATACAGGCGCCGTTCGCAGCGCCGCCATCGGTCGCACACCAGGCCAATAGCCGAACATTATCTGGTCACGCTCTTCCTCGCGGCGGGCGGAGAGTGTCGACACCTTAGTTTTCTTACACCGTGATCCGAACTAAAATAACAATCCATCCATGTTAGGCTCAGCTCTTTTGTCCAAAGTCAGTCTAGCCACTAAGGCTTCTCTGTCGCTACTGTCGCTACCCAAATTGAACATTCTTACTGTTCATGACGTCGGCTCTTTAACAAAGTAGCCCCGCCGTCCCGTCGTGTCCGTCGTTGACGTTCTTGAAGAGGTCCTACAGTCGTTGATCAGCATTTGCGCAGCTTCTCTCCATTGCCCATATCCTGGTCGTCGTCGAGATAGTTGTCAGTCTTGAAAGGTTAGGCCAAACGATCTTCGGCCTCTGTTTCCAAGTGCTGCCTGGCCAAACCGACGACGTGGCGCTTCGGAGACATTCGTGTGGGTCACAGTCATCCTGCTGAGAAGGTGAAGTGCTGCTGTTGCACCGGGAACTGCTGTGACAAGGTGCTGCAGGTCCGGGGAGCCTCGCTCGGTTGCTACCAAGGTCTTAAAGCTTATTGTAATACAGTCGACGTCCGATTTCCCGGACCCTCAAGGACCGCGAAAACGTCCGGAAAATCGGGCAGTCCGGAAAAACGAATGCACGTGAAAACGCACATTTTTGGTAGGTATTTTTCGCTGACGGAGAGGGTCACAGCCGGAGTACAAGATTCCCATAGCAATTCAGCCAATGCATTGTTTAGGTGGCTCTGAAAAGAGCCGTTTATAAAAAAAAAAATACGACGTGGCCGGCACTACCTCATAGGTCAGCACTTGGGCGCAAAGAAGTCGCTTATTTTCTTTTGCACGGTCCGCTTGCCCGCGATTATGTCTGCCTCAATTTCAGTCAACGTCATGTTGCCGCTGTACACCAATGACAGTGTCATCAGTGCTCGCGTCAACTCCGTGTTCGTTGGCTGTGTAGGAGCTGGCTCTTCGTTCTCGGTGTCGGAGTCATCGGAATCCTCCGTAACTTGAATGATTTCGTCATCGATCAACTCCGCACATAGCTCGAGGTCTTTGTCAGCGTCGGCGAAGCCCTCAAGGGTTATCTCGGCTGGAATCAACACGCCGCCAGCGCGCACATTGTCGAAGGCAACGTCCGCGGATGGCAGTTCGTCATCGTGAGCCTACGAGGTGGCTTTGTGCGCTTCGAAGGCGCGGACGAAGACGAAGGAGCAGTCGGTGCCATTGCTGTAAACGGCGAATCCGCTCGACGAAAAGCGCAGCACGAAACAGCTAGGAACTCGGTGGATGCTGAAGGTCGGGAAACGTGATCACTGAAGGTAGCGCGCAGCAGCAGACGATCAACCGCAGACACGACCGCAGAGCTGGCACAGCTGACAAAACAACACGTGAACGAACACAGTGAGGTTTGGCTTGGCTAAGCTACGGCTGGCAACGGATTGACACGTGCGGTTTCGAGGTTACGGCAGCCGCGGCGCGGTGCGGCGTTGCTGCTGATGCGAGTATGGTGGGTTCAAGGCGAAAATGAAAACAACCAAAATGGCGGCGTCGGTGGTGACTTTGGGTCGGCGGTTAACAGTAAAAAGTCCGGGAAATCGGATGGCGAAGGCTATAAGCGTCCGGAATTTCGGACTTTTTAATACATTGACTCTACGGGGAACTTGACGGTGCCACAGATGAGTCCGGGAAATCAGGCATGTCCGGAATTTCGGGCGTCCGGGAAATCAGACGTCGACTGTAGACGCAAGCATACTTTACTAGCTTTGAGAAAAAAACCTTGATGCGCAAGCACCACCAGAAGACAGAAGCACAAGAAGTTAGCGGGCTGCTTAGGCATCTAGGCTTTTCTTGGAAGTTATGTACCAACTATCCAAGCAACAAGTTCTGCTAAGGTAGTTGCTGTCACTGATGAAAGGGCGCTCCTTTCAATTGATGATTCTCAGTTGTGAATTGGAGCACAACACAGCTATGTCGGCTAAGGCCTTTCCAACCTTCTGAAAAGTGGTTTGTACCAACATGCCAATTGATACTGTGTTACACTGCTGAACTATTTCCCACTCTATCATGAGGGTCCTACGTTCAGGAAGCTCGTTGTAGGTTGCAAGCACTGCCACTGCCGAACATCCGCCGAGTTCCGGCAACTCGTCGATGGTAATGGAAATGGGGTGGTCTTTCATCGAAGAGCTTATTGTCGCAGCGTGTCACACTGACCTCGTGTAGGTATTTTCGATGTACAGTAGGCTTTCAGTAAACGGAACCTGAAGGGACCAGGAAAATGTGTTTCCGTTTAACAGGAGTTCCGTTTACTGAGAGATGAATAGGGGTGCGGAATCCAAGTATGAAACCAATCGTGTTAGATGCAGTTGTTCCGTTTAAGGCAGCAGTTCCGTTTAACAGATTTCCGTTTACTGAGAGTTTACTGTAGTTGATTAATACCTGGCATCATGCGTGCCGCTGGACGCTTGCTTCGAAAGAGGCTGCCAAGAGGTCCATCAGCCTGGTCCAGTGGAATCCCAGCATGACAGATAGCACGGCAAAACTGGTGCGGGAGCTAATTTATATCGGCCAAACCGGCCGATATATCAATGACCGGTTAGAACATGACCTTTCGATAAAGAATGGAACAGGTCATATTGGCCATTAAAATCAGAGTTTATCGGATAAATCCGAATTGTCAAAAATTTAACCAGCGAGTGTAATAAAAGTTTCTTCTGATTTATCTGAAAACATGGAGCCCTAGTTATAAATGATCTATGATGTGTGTGTGTGTTTCTTCCATAAACTTTGTGGGAATCGAGCGCACCCTTCCCTTTGGCGCCTCGTTCCCCAGCTAGCGCGCGTGTTGGCCCTGCGCGGCTCGAGCGCCGGGAACCGCCGTTAATCGGCGGTATGGCGACCGCGGCGGCAGCGCCAGGCCTCTTTGTCTGGTGCAAGCCATGCGTCAGCCTCCCGGCGCGCGGGCAACGCGTCCGGGCATGCCTCGACATGCTCACGCCACCAAGCTAGCTTACGTCACTGTGCAACGCCGTTCCCATTGGCCGCCAGTGACAACCCCCTTCCCCCTTGAGCTCGCTTCTGTCTGGCGCGGGCTTGCCCGCGTCAGATGCTCTCAGGCTAGCACGAGAGGTTGACGCGCTGCTCTAGCAGGCGGCTTCTCGTTCGTGTGCTCGACTGCTGCCCTTTGTGTGATAGTCGTAGCACCGCTGGCAAGCGTACTCGATCGGTCTTGCGGAGTTCCCTTTACGGCCTGCAAGCCCGTGACTGTCGTACTGTGCTGCATCTTGGGTTAATAAACCCGTGTTGTTTGTTGACCTCCTGCCTCGAGTGCCTTTTCTGCGCCGTGCCGGAGAATCGACGAACCCGGCCGTAGCGTCTTTGTTCGCTGCGGCAGTGGAGAACGTCGCGTCCCTTCACGGTCGCATCGTAGGGTAAGCTTGCGCTAAACCTATCTCCACAACTTTCAGTTGCCAGCCTGCGCTTGTGCATGGGCCTTCCTTGTCCCCAGTTTTCTCGCGCGCTTTTTGTCATATTGGAACCTTCTTGAATGTTCTACTCCAGTAGTGTGTGCACTGCATATCGTATAGTGCATCCGACGACAACGCTGGTAAGTGGAATGACTCGTGAATATGCCATGACTGGCTCTGATATTGTGCCATTGTTGCACTGTGTGCACTGGAGTTTCGTTACTTCAATGCCAGGCTCCAGTTAGGCTCCACCACAGTGAAACTGGTTCAGACTCTGAGAGGCTACTGCAGTGGCAGATGTGCTGGCATAGTCAAGCGAAGAATGCGCGGCACCGCCTGTTTGGAAACCGTGAAGCAGGTTTCTGGGCATCTGAGTTTGGTGTAGCCCAGCGTGGCCCGTGCAATGTGAAGATGAAGCTATTTGGAGCCAGGTTAGTCCTAGCACACCAGTAGCCGTCTGTCGCGTCAGCGGTCCTGGAACTGCCGGGCTCTCGAGGGTTACCGGCCTGAGGGCGCTGTGCCGTGCGCACATGCTTTTGTCGGAGTATATGCGCATTTTTACAGACTAATGGGTAGATTAACCTTTCTGTTCTTCTGCCTGTGGTTGCAGCTGGCCAAGACAGAGGGACAGTCTTACAAGGTGTTTGCCACTGACGCCATCATCGCCTGCCTTATGTGTGCTGGTCGGTCGGTCTACTCCTGGGACATTGTTGTTCAGGTGCGTACCACTGCAACATTCTCGAATGCAAATCAGTGTCACACGACACTGTATCTGTGATTGCATCTGCATGTATGATTGCATATTGTAATGTATCTTCTAGGTTGACAGTATTAATAATCATGCAAACAAAATTTAGGTTGGTAATTATCCTGTTAGCAGTCAGTGGGTATTCTAGAGCAAGAATTTTATGGGGTCCCAAGTTTTCTTGCTGTTGACCTCCAAAGGTCTAACTTAAATTAAGCTGTAATTCTTCCTTCTAGCAATAATGTTGTGACTGTTAAACAAGGTGTTGCTTCAAAATGGTCAGTTGTTGGGCTAGTTGGATCGACAAACCAAATCCACGCTCCCCTATGCAAGGTGTCGCTTTTATGCTTCTATGGATGTCTTTTTTTTTAATCAATCTGTTCATCATCTTACATTTAATTTGTTTGAACTCTGTGATTCGAGTTCTTTCGAAATCTGAGGCCCAGATAAATAAAACAAAACTGTTGTTACTTTGCCCGAGTGCTGCCAAACCCACACATATATTCATTGAGGGTTACAAAAATTACATCGTTATAACTGATTGTGGGATTGCGTGGTGAACAACATAAGTGGGAGGAGAGCTTCTGTTAACTTATGCATATATATGCACAGTGCAGACAACTTAAACCTAAAAGCTTTTTTTACCACTGATATATTCTAGGCAGTCCGTTTCTAGGCGCAGGTGCACGAAGCAGAGAATCTCAGTGATATGAACTTGGCTGATATGAATTTGTAATATTCCTTGGCCGAATTCTACTCTGTCCAGTGGGGCCAAAATTCAGATGTTCCAAACACTTTTCTGTGTCGCTACGGGTGATACGAACTTGGGTACCGAAACCGTCGAGTGATGACCAGAGCAGCGTGCTCTGGAAAGTTCAGAAGTACGCGCGCAGCCTGCGCACACACATTCAGAACCGCGGTTATCGTTTGGCACAACCGCCGTGGATGAAGCCGGCGGTCGCCATCGACGCGATCATGTAGGGCATCGACAAAATTCCGAAAATAAAGGCGCACCCAATGCTATGCTCACAGAGTCAAAGTGATGCTGCTTGCTGCAACAGCTGCAGTCAAAGCCACAGAAGACATGATCATAGATAGCAACGACGTATTTTAAAGGCACTGATACAAGTACAGATGGCCGGAAGATAGCCGGATAGCCGGAGCTATAATAGGAGGCCATCAGGACCTCCATAGCAAAATGAAAAATGAGACAGGCACTACGAGAGCCAAAACGAACTGAGTCATTATTTTTCCCGCGTCCCCATCTTCCAGTCTCCAGGCGTGTTAGCTATTAACATTGTGACAGGCACAGTGCCGCCCTTACACAGATTGAAAACGGAACTACCGTTTGCCACAACCCCGCCACGTGCAATGCCGCGCTTGCTATCGACATCATCGATAGCGACTACACCACTCCATAGGTATGCGGCTAACACAGCAGTAGATTAAAGGCAATGAAGTTGTAAGAAAGCTCGAAGCGTTTCGGCGTTCCTGTCCTTCACTTATGACTGTGTTGGAGCACACTTTAGCACTTAGTTTTCACTTGGCCTCAAGTGAAGCTTCGATGCACACGTTTGCAGCAGTCAGCTGTGCCGTCTGTACTGGTCCGTTCGCGTGTGCTGCAGAAAGACATGCGGAGTTATTTCGACAGACAATAAAGTTTTGTGCGTATATCGTGATTGAAAACTGACTTTGCTAGTTTTTTGATGATACGAAATTTTGGGTGGCACGAATGTTTCTCTCGCCCGTGCAAATTGTATCGCCGAGATTCTACTGTACTGGCATAGCACGGACTTTGAAGCATGTGATCATGAAGTCCATGCATGGAGTTCGGCTTTGGCCCCAGTTATCAGCAAAGTGCTCGGTGTCACAATTGAAATGGGTCACACTGCAATTGCTGCTGGCCCATTACCAGGGTGTCTACCGACCGGGAAAGCCAAGAATTCTCAGGGATTTTGGATAATCTGGAAAAACTCAGGGAAAACTCAGGGAAATTGTGCTCCCATCAGGGAAAATCCACAGTAACTTTACTGAAGGGGAACGAAGTTGTGGTAACGCTGGCTCGAAGTTTGTGAATGCATTTTCAAATCGACGGCCGCTGTGGCTGCGGGGAAGGGGTGCACCTCGATGCTCTGTTCGCCTTCGGAGCGGGGGGTGAGATGAAGAATCCGGCTAATGCGTGCATGCGGGAACCATGAACCACGGCACATCGTATCGTGCAATGTTGTCAGGGTGTTCTGTGACTATGCCGTGTAGTTCTGTATCGTTTGTCGCGCGTGCTGTGATATGGTGTTTTTGTTATCGCCGCGTGCCAAGTAACAAGCGTGATTAATTGCAGTGGTGGTAGTAGTAGATGTAACGAGCTTGAGTTATCTTGCAAGCGATCGCGATCGTTCAGGAAGCGGATATCGTCGACAAGGCTAGTATCTTGCAAGCTATCCCGATCGGCGAGAAAAGACACGACGCTTGTTATAGCTCACTCGCTCTGATCCCGAGCTTCAAAG
This sequence comes from Rhipicephalus sanguineus, assembly GCF_013339695.2. Taxonomy (NCBI): domain Eukaryota; kingdom Metazoa; phylum Arthropoda; class Arachnida; order Ixodida; family Ixodidae; genus Rhipicephalus; species Rhipicephalus sanguineus. Next base: position 13,321,503 of record NC_051182.1, on the reverse strand, counting down.
ATGCTATGGCTCTGTGTAGATAGAATAATTTTCCAGGCGAGAGTGAGCGTAAGTAACGGGCCCATTTAGAGCAAGTGAAAGCTATTTTTCTTTATTTTCCCCGATGAGGGTGAGGGAACAACAATTTAGGCAGTCGACGATATTTTTTGGGGCCCAAGCTCGCATTATCAGCCACGCAACTGCTTATGTGGGTGTCTTGCTACAAAGCCGAATTACAAACTTTTCAGAGCCAAGGCATAGTTGCGACCGAAATTCGCGACACCGGCACGGGTCCCAATTGTCGGTTCGGTGCACGATGTCGGAAAACAGAACGTGACCATCATAATCGGATGTGCCATTATTCAGGCTGTTGCCGTGCTTTCATGCAATCTTAGCCCGCAGCTGTTTTGCTTTCTTTTTGCGATAGCATATATATATATATATATATATAGACACTAGGCGAATTTATTGCCTTCTCCATGATCTTCCTTAGCAAGTACAAATCGCGATTACATCACCCCACGTGTCGTACTCCATACGCGAGTGAAAGTGCGCGAGCGCTGCCGATGAACGGGGCTGAAAGGAGCACTGACACAAAATTTCGAAGGCAAGATAACCTATGGGATGGATTGTGCTGACACACACGCATCATCCTCGAAATGTCAACGGATAATATAGCCTAGAACGCATTTAAAATCACGTTAAAGTGCGCGTCGTCCACTCTATGCAAAACGCGCCTTTGGTGTTCTTGTAAACACCAAACCGCCACCTGTGTCACGAGGTCGTGTTGGTTGCCACGATTGCTGCGGGCGCTCTCCCACTCTCTCCTAGCAGACCTTTTCAACAGAAAGAAGGGAGACTTGCACGGGAGTACAAAGGTGGATGTCCTGCCTGGGCAGTGCATCTTGGGGGGGGGTGTCACTCATATTTACAACGCCTTATAGGGAAACCAGCGCTGGAGTTTCCTTGCCGCCGTGGCGGTAAAGGCGCGCACTTCTCAGCCGATCCCGCGGACGACACGCACAAGGATGGCTAGTAGCGAAGGCGGTGCGGGCACTGAACGCCGAACAAAAAAAATGAGGCTGACGGTTACTGCAGCGTATATAAGTGTCATAACTACGTAGGAATGAGAGGTGATATATCTTTCTACGTCTTTCCTGCAAACCATACGAGCAAGAACGGAGGTAACGTTCGATACAAGCTGTCAGGCGAGCGGGGTAAGTTCGGTCCTCTTTGGCGGCGTCGAGCTGGGGTCTAAAGCGAATTTCGCGTGTTTTATTGTTTTATACAACAGTGAAGACGGCCAGCTATGGGAGCACTTGAGGCATGTCAGTTGACGACGTGCATCGGCTAAGTTACTGAGCTCGAGTGCTACCGCTGCGACGTGCTTGCAGGCGCCGTCGCTGCCGGCCTTGCAGGAACAGGTGGCCCCACTTATCAGGCGCTGAGACGACAGCTAGAGGCGGAACACATAAAAACTGCATTAAGTAACGTGCACAAGTTTCGTTCGAAATGAAAACATGTAGTGCCAGCGTTGCGATCACGCACGGAGTCAACTCGCTGTACGATTAAACCAACTTGCGATTTACTGCGTACAGCTTCGCGCTTATTTTACACAACTACACGCACCGTAAAGAAACAGGACAGGAACACGCGGTAATAACCGATCTAGCATGAAATGCTCGCTTACCTGAAGTGTGACATCGTAGCGGCTTGGTGTGTACTTGCGAGTGGCATTTCGTGCCCTGGTGAGGAACTGCTGTCACGGCACGACACCGTCTCTTCCACATCGTACACGTATTTCGCCTTGCACAGCTTCGCCCCGTTTTCAGTGCCTTTCCGCGGAAGTGGTCCTCAGGCCATATTATTTTACTAAAACCATAGCGGAGCACAACTGGCGCCATAGCTGTCGACAACTTAAGCACGGACCGCGAACCCGGGAACCACGCTAGCGGTTACGCAGGCGCGCTCGCCGCGGCACACTGCGAAAAATATATAAAGCTTTGCAAATTTTCTTCAGTTCTTTCGCTTGATGGCGCTAGCTGAATGAGCATTGGCAGAAACCTTGTTAATGTTTTATTTTCTCTCTCTCGGAAGCTTGAACCGAAGCGAAACGACGCGCACAGCCGAAAACATATGCGAGCTGCAACAAACGTCGTCGGATCGAGCGGCGGACTTATGCCGCGACTTCCCGCCAGGTGCATTTTTTCGGCGCGCCACCTATCCAGCGCTGGTCTCCCATAGGGCATTGTAGCAGCACCCAGGAAGCCTTCGTTGAAAAAGTTATCGACGCGGTGCTCTTTTGCATGCGGTTTTGTGTGCTCACGTAGCCACTGTGTCTACATAGCCACCACTCGGCGCTCTCTGAAACCGAAACTGCGACTGGGCGCTATAAAACCGTCTCCAAATAATTAACGGTTGCGCTCCCGAGCAAACGATTTTCCAGCCGTGATAACGAACTTAGCTATCTTGAGCTTTAACTGTACTCTGTACTATTCAAATGGGATTAAATCATTTTATTTTCTAATGTGCGTACAGTCAAACCCGGGTATATCGAACTCGCCAAAAAACGTTTATTAGTTCGATATATGGCATAATTCGATATAGGCCCGCTATAGGATTTGACACAAAGGCACATACAAATAAGAAAAGTACTTTATTAATATGGTGGCTTACTTGCGTGCCCTACTTTGGAACAAGATAGTCCTGGATTTTCTTCTGTTTCAACAACTTCGCTGCCTGCGACAGCACGCACGCCTCCACGTCCAACGAGTCGGAGCAGCCTTGTATATTCACGCAAAGCGCCGGACCAATGCAAGTGCACTAATCACTTCGGAGGATGTAGGCAATGGGCCATCCATCGTCAATTTCCTTATTGCTGTCGCTTTGGCTTGTGGTCGGCACGACGTCTGCAACGCATTCGTCGTCTCGTAGCTGGCCCATGATGGTGACATCATCGTCTGCACTGACGAACTCGTCGAATGTCGATCCGTATGCGGTGGCGACGCCGGACTTCTCACCGCGCTCGACTCGATTTGTGATTTCGAGCTGCGTGGCGAACGGCAAATTCTGCCTCTTGCACAAGCCATGAAGACAGCGCGCCAAGAAAGTTCACAGAGCGCCAACAGGCAACACCACCAGCACGGACCACGCTGAACTCGTGGAAAAGAGGCAGCAGCAGGCACGCAAGCATAAAGAAAAAATGGCGCTCACTTCTACTGCTTCTACCGCTCTCCGCGCCTCGGAGAAAGCGCGACGGCCTCTGATTGGCTGTAAGCGCTGCGAGCAGGCCAGGATCATTTTTTCAGGGGGGTGTTCGGCCGTGCACAGCCGGGTCTAAACCACTTTTCCTAGGGTGGCGCGCGGCAGTTTTCCCCGCCACCGCGAGGGAAAGCCAACTTGCTGGGGCACTTTTGAGGCACATGGAGTTTGATATATCGGTTGTCGTTGCTATTTTCGTTCGATGTAACAGTAACTTTTGCTATATATTCTCAACGTAAATTTACCGTGTTAGAAATTGTTCGATATACGGGATAATTTGATATAAACGGATTCGATATAGTCGGGCTCGACTGTACTAGAGAGTGACATGATTGAGCGACATGATGTCTACCCATCTTAAAGGGACACTAAAGAGAAACAATGAATTGGTTTAGATTGATAAAGTGTTCTCGGAGAACTCTTGTGTAGTTTATGTCACCACCATAGGTTTATTATTAGAGGAGAAAACCAAGTTCAAGTTTCATTTTTAAATTTCGCGCCGCACTTTGTAATTCGTGACGTAAAGGTTTCAAAGAGCATTTAACGTATTTTGGCGCCACTGGCTCGACGAAATTTGCACAAACTCGTTATGTCAAGTCTCTGGCCCCTTCAGAGGACAATGTACTTCGATTTAACCGATTAGGAACTACGTAGGCCCAAGCAGGCGCCATCAAAAATATGTGATGTCACGGCAAATGGTGTGGGAATTCCAAGGCGGCGTCGCCACCTGTATTTTCTTTTTGCGCGTTTTCTCGCTTATTAAGCGTCTTCGCGCAGAAAGCGTGGTGTTTTTGGTATCGTGGAAGACTACTTTACTAATGCGAGAAAAATCGTTTTGCTCTTAGTGTCCCTTTAACATAACACAAAGTTTTGTTTCACTCAGGAAATTTTAGCAAAAAGACTCAAGGAAAACCTGGAAAACTCAGGGAATTTAGAAATGTCAACGCGGTAGACACCCTGATTACCCGTTGAAGAATTCCCAACTAGCTTCCTGCAGTTTTTTTTTTTTTTTTTTTTGGGCACGTAGAATGCATTGGCAGCCTCTGGAACGCTGCTGGGAACTAGCGTTGAAAGTTTTTTGGCCTGGGGTAGTCGGGACGATTAATCACGATCAAGAACACACGCGGCCTCACGGTCCCGGACCGGTGGTCAGTCAGTCAGTCAATGAACTTTATTTATATATTGTCCTGAGGAGCCGATTCCCCTCAAGAGGGAGGGTCGGCGCGGGCCGCGCCCACGTGGGGACAGGAAGAGCGAGCCCCTCCGCCAAATTGCGGCCCCTGGACAGCCCGGATTGGACTCCCGGTCCGAGCTGGTGATTGCCGTCCTCCAGGCGTCCTCTGTCTGAGATTCTCGCAATCGCGCAGCGCCGTGCATTGCCAGAGCATGTGGGCTAACGTGCATCGTCTCTCATCGCAATGAGGGCAGTGCGGCTTATGCTGTCAATAAATTTGCTGTACACTAAAGGGACGGGTAAGTACCCGTTTGCAGCATTCTTAATGTGACTGACTGGGTCCTCGAGAGTTGCGGGTGCGGGAGTGGAAAGCTAGGGCCAATTGATAATGTTTGCAGATCTCATTAAAGGTGAAGAGAGAATCAAGCTGCTGGATGCCATCCCCAAAATTAGATGCCGATTGCCCGTCACGGTGGGACAGTTCGCGTGCGCGGGTATGGGCAAGCTCATTGGCATTGGGGATAACAGGGTGGACATCCTTGCCCATGTGGGCAGGAAACCAGGTGATGTTGCCGTCGATTTCTGTGCAATTTGGTCTTTTGGTAAGAATATGGGCCGCCTGCTCACAGATTGACCCGGTCATGAACGCTCGTGCAGCAGCCCGAGAATCAGTGAAAATGCGCGTGCGCATGGGAATCGTCACGGCCAGTGCTATAGCAGCCTGCTCTGCCCTGGCCGGTGTGGTATCTCGAAGAGATGCTGCTGTGAGGAGTTTACCGTGAAGGTCAGTGACCACAGCCACGAAATTGGCTGTGCCGGGATACTGTGCTGCGTCAATGAACGCCACAAGTTCAGGGGTGGCAGAGGCGGAACTGAGTAGCGACCTAGCCCTAGCGGCCCGGCGGCCGACATTATAGAGTGGGTGAACATTTCTAGCGCTGGTAAATCTTCACATAGCTGCTTGGAAAACGGTCATTTCCGCGCGGTAAATAACAAAACATCGTCCCGTGACTGCAGCAGGTGTGGGTAACCAAAGCTGCCTGAAGCCCTCGTGTGGACAGTCTAAGGTCAAAAAGCGGAGGGCAGGGCTGAGAATTCTTCAAGACAAGCCGGTGTAATAATTGCCGGGCTTTCTTGCGTGTCACCCTCACCAAAAATACAGCAAATTACTGGGGTTGTCAAAAGAAAATGGAGCTGCCCGGTTGTAATTCTTGCTGCTTCAATAAGCATGTCAATTCCTAAATGTTATGGTGCAATATTCAGTCTGTTTAGTGAAAAGTAAACATTGTGATTTTTTTCAGATGGGGACAATGGTAAAAGGGGCGACACGTACAAGTGCTGAAATTTTATTGCACACAAAAGGTATAAATGTTGCGGAAAAATAAATCAACGGAAACATTAAAGCGGGAAATGACTTGTCATGATTACACTTGCTCCTCTAGAAATGACAATTCTTTCTGCAACGGACAGGCGCCTTGCTGATACATAGTGAGCCTTCATGACCTATCTGGGCGGCTTCATTGATTTTGCTAGCACTTTGGTCTTGATGTCCACCAATGATCATGGTTTCTTTGAACAGCAGGGTGCATTCACAGGAACGACAGTGAATAGCAAGGAAGCCATTGCTAGCATTTCCAGCATTTAGTCAAAATAGGAAAAAAACTTGCAAAAACTTAAAGGGGTACTGACACGAATATTTTCAGTTGTCGTTTTTTTGCGTCAAATGGAAGTTCAAGCCCTCAAGAGCCTAGAAAAGGTAGTGCTAAGCGCGAGTCCGCCCTGAAAAAGTATTACAGTACGTTTTTAAAAGCTAGTTTCGGTTCCTACTGTACCCTGACGTCACAACACGGTATGAGCTTCTCGTCACGTGCTCGCACAATATACAGTGACGTTTCCACGGCCGCTCCGCAACGTGGCTCCGTTGGTGACGCACAAGCGGCCATATTGGAAGTTTTGATGATGCACAAGCGGCCATCTTGGAAGTTTTGGTACCTAACGTCATCACAACTAGCCAGACTGCTGCGTGAAGTCACCAGAATTTGTACTGTAGCCTGACGTCAAGCTAGTGTCGATGTCAGTAGGTGCGCCATGGAAAAATTGACTTTAATATCAAATTAAAATACCTTATGAGCATTTTCTGAGCTTCACACTTTCTCAGAGCCGTCTCTGCATGCAGGAGATATGTATGGCACAGTAAAGTCGCCTTCGAAAAAAGGTGTCAGTACCCCTTTAAGGGAGGACGCGAGTCCTAGAATAGTAAAAAATGGACAAAAATTCAGGTTTGAGAAAAACCCATTTTAGGCATGTTTGCACCCCTGAACAGGGGCGACACGTACAGTCTTGTTTGTGGTGGAGGTGGAGTTCATCCTTCGGTTCTGGGTACTATAGGGCTTTATAACAAGATTTTGCCAATACATTGGCAGGGCATGGTCACATATGTGGTATGCCTATTCTCGTGAAGAACAAACATACCAAATCATATAACCACTAGTGCTGTTCCTGCACTTCCACAAAAGTTACAGTTCTCTGAAACTTCAAATGCGTTTTTCTCAGTTTGATATTTTGCTCAACGCACTCAGCCTTACGGGGCTTTTTCCGTGTTGTTGTTGAGTAAAAATCACAAATTTGGTATCATTTTACTCGTATTGAAACGATCTGGGGGGTGATGCCATTTGCATTACTCTAGCATCATTTTGCAAATTATAATTGGAGATATTAATGAGATGAATAAGAAAAATAATCAACAGTGAGTGTTCATCTGTTTTCTGACCTTCACAGTGCTCTCAGGTGAATAAATAGCATCACCCCTACAGCATGACCTGGGCATTGGGGCCATGCACTTACATGTTTGTGTTAGTACGCCGAAATTGCCGAAAAGCCCCGTAAGAAGCAGGCACTAATTATTCTTTGAACCGCAAGATCTTTTGAACTATGTAGCTATTAAAAAAACTAATTACAGATTTGAAATCAGCATGAAAATCTGGTCAAGACAGTGAAGTTTGGTTCATTGACTCAAAAATACCGCAAAAAACGGAATATAGGTCGACCCCCCCCACTTCTAACTACTGAAAATCGCAAAAAAAAAAGGGGTACATAGAATGGCCAAAGCATAGAAAGGTGCCTTTAATGTGAAACAAATGCAGTTTAAAATGGTTCACAGTGAAAATTCCATTTATTTACACGTGTGTTTACAGTCGCCGACCGTTTATTTGGACGCTGAAAATTTGGACATGCTCGTATTCGGACACCTTCGCGGCACAGCCACTCGTCCCATTGAAGTAATGTAATCTCACGACCGAAAATGCGGAGCTCCATAGTCTGCTGTTCGATTTTTCGGACTCCGGCTGGCTGATCGAGTGCGACGTTGAACGCCATGACAAGCTGTCAGCAACTGCTTACAGATTTTTGCTAGGTGCCAGCATTCAAATGTTGCAATGGCTAACTGGAAATCGTGGCCAGTGTCAAAAATCCACGCAGAAATACCGATCTCGAAGGCTATGTTTGTGGCTACACGTAACGGTTGCCTTTTGGCGTAGCCGTTAAGTATTCATTGAACGGGCTACCGGCCACACAGCAGCCAAGCCGAGCCAAGATTGGATTTGGCTCGGTGCGACATTTGAGGTGAATGACAGTGCATGCGAGTACGACGCGGATCCTAATTTGGACCAAGAGGGTACGGCAACAGGAGCGCTGCAACATCAACTAGTGCAACGTCGTTCCCTTCTGGCGTGTGAGGGTTTGCGTTGTCAGATGTTACTGTGGCTAGGCCTGATCTGCATCCCGAGCTTTGTGTCTCGCTCCCTTATTGCTTGGCATGCGAGGCCTGATCTGCTGAAATTGCTCCGACGCCGCCCGTTCAACGTGCGCCGCCGGAAATAAAGAAACGCGGCAACTACAAGGCCTTGACGATGGCGCAAAAAAGCGGCGATTATTCACCAGGTGGAAGGCGGCCGACCTCAATCCGAAGTTGCTTGGCAGTTTTCGCCGAGTTGGGCGATGAGATCATCCATCAGCTACTCGAACCAGCGCATGTAGCCAGTGACTGCCGTGACGACGCACCTCCCACACCACAGCCATCAAATGCGGATTTAGCGTAGGCCATTGCTGTGCTATTGCCGACCGACAGGGGTGGCCAAACATTGGCTGAAATACAGGCCGACTTGGTCGCGCGTAAGCGTACACATGTACAGACGTGCACTGACAAGTTTATTCCGGCTGCTGGGCCAATGAAGGTGCTTTTCTCTCGTGAATCCTTTTTTTTCGGACTCCCGATTATTCGGACTTTTCGGCATTTCCCACCGAGTCCGAATAAACGGTTGGCGACTGTACACGCAAGTTCCACATGGCAGAATGCCAAAATATGGGCTCAAGCATTATCTTCGTAAAACATCACAACCGTATTGACAGTATTAATTTGGATGCACTTTGAGGTCCTCGGTAGCAATCAAGACGCGAGAGTGGCTCCCAGTTAAACTGTGCAGCCTTGTCTCCAGCTCTAGATATGCTGCGGTCCTGGCACCAAACAAAGTTTCTTCTGATCGCTGCTCTGCGTGTCGTGATCTGATCCTTCAGCATCCGCCAGTAGCGAATGCTTCTGTGGTGAACTCGATCTGCCTGCTGATCATAGCCGTACGTGCGGTGCCGCTGTAACCAGAGTTGCTGGCATTGCAGGAAGCAACAAAGAAACAGTGTCCGGCGAAATTGGAGCAGTGAGAACACCTGCGCAAAGATAAACTTTCAGTTATTGTTTGTGACTCACGACACTCACGTGCGGTAGCATCCCAACACACCTTTCACACACTTCAGACCAGATTTCTTCATGCCTTTGCGAACTTGATCACTGTTTTCTTAACACTACGGTGAACTGTGGTTGGCCACCGGTCGAGAACAAGAGAAAAAAAAAAGCACCTCGGAGCCCAAATAGATTCACTATTTTATTTATTCATGTTACCCTACAGGCCCCAGAGGAGCATTGAGTAGAGGGGGGGGGTTACATAAAAATCACAATACGTAAAGCATAAGAAGAAATTATATCGAAGAAGAAAACAAAGAAAATTGTACAATGTAAGGGAGAAGAACAAACACTATAAGCAAATGCAGTAAAATACAAAATGAAAAAATAAAGCATCTTTATACAAAATCAAGGGAACATATAAACATGCAGTTGCACACGAAATTTGGCCGGATCTCTCGAAGAAACAATTTCATTCGGAAGACTATTCCAAAGTGTGATGGCGCGCGGCAGTGCAGAATTATTGAATGACTGTGTGTTGCCGAAGATGCGTCTGAAACTGAGATGATTATGAAGTCGACTAGATGTACGCGAAGGAATGTCAAGCGAGAGACGACTGGTCCACGAGTTGTAGTAGTACTTATGGAGGAGGCATAGACAGGTGACAGAGTGGCGGGAATCCAAGTTAGTAAGGGCAATATCGCGTTTGATTTGGGTGATGCTGGAGTGGCGATTATACATTGAAGTGATGAAGCGTGCTGCACGATTTTGGATGGATTCCAGTTTATCTATTAGGTATTGTTGATTAGGAGACCAGATCGACGAAGCGTATTCCAGCTGAGGGTGTACGAACGTTTGGTAGGCCTGTTGCCGAACGGTAGATGGGGAATGATGCAGATTCCAGCGCAAGAGTCCCTGAGTTCTGTTTGCTTTCGCGCATATGTTGTCGATGTGAGTACACCAGGCGAGATTAGTACAAAGATGAACACCAAGGTATTGTAAGTAGATGAACAGGAAATTTAGCTGAACAGATAAAGTAAGAAAAGTTATAAACCGATTTCCTACGAGTGAAAGAAAGTACGCAACACTTAGATGTGTTAAGCGTCATTTGCCAACGGTCACACCACTCATTTATTAAGTCAAGGTCCTTTGTAAACGTACGTGGCCTTCTTGAGAGTTAATAGTGCTATACACTACGCAGCATCCGCGGAAAGACGAATTGAGGAAGAAATGTTACACGGCACATCATTAATGGTCGATTCCACGAAAGATTGAAAAAGGGTGTATATTTGATGTTTCCGATTTTCCTGATAATTTTGTATGTGTGCACATATGATTGCACAGCACGAAATCGCAGTTTGTTTTCAAATAAAAATTTTTTTCAACACAGCAAAATTCGACAAGTGTCGCCGGTTGACGACGACCATTTACGAAGAATGCGTTTTCGTAAATTCGGAACCATGCTGGCAGCCACTGAAGCTATATATTACAAATATCTTTCTTTTTTGGCGGAAGTAGAAGTAAAGAGGAAATAGCTCTTATCATTTCATGGAATTCTGAGTAAATTATGTATTTTTAAAAATTCACGAAAAACGCTGCGTTTTTGAAAATCAGTCAAATTTGGGACGCTATGGCTACTTCTGTGAACATCTTAGCTTGTTCATATTTGCAGTATGAATAGGCCTTTATGTGAATAATGAACCTCTGCATTTGTATTTCTCTAATAATTTTCAAAGTAGTAAATCTTCATGCTCGAAACACCAAAAAGAGAAAAGTGCTCCTCCATTCAACAATCTATATTAAAAAAAACCCAATCTCAATTTTGTTCAAAGTCCCCCAAAATGTTCTCAAAGGACTGCAGAATGATATTATGAAAAAACATGTTGCATCATTTTTATTAGAACAAAAGCAGAAAATGTCAAACATTGTGTTTCCAGAGCATGGTGGCCACTGCGTAAAGGACACCTCTAGTAACAAGAAAATACAGTAACACGTCTTTTTTCTTCTCTGAGCTTCGCTAAACAGCAGTAATGATCTATTGTTGGAAAGTGGAAACTGTTTTGTAAAGAAAAAAAAGATCGTTCCAATTAAATGCATTTGCGACACCACTTACATTCCTCGTCGACGGGCAGCACGGACATTTTCATTCCTCTGGATAATTTTTTTTTTAGGAAATGCGCTTATATAAAAGTAACGAAGCTAAACGCGAAATATGTGTAGCTGAGTCGATCATGCATTGTAAGAATGTGAGAAATCGCAAATGGCGGCAGTGGTGAACGGCGAGTACCGCAGTGCAACCTAAGCACAGCAGCCACACATTGTTTGCCAGGCTTTGTCGCTATGCACGAGAAAAAGCTGGGGTGTCGATTGCGTTGGTTACACGATACATTTTTCACCGCTCGTCGCTCTCCCGCCCGGTCTCTGGATCCGCACAGTGCGGATCGTGTGGCCCGCGCTACAAGCACTCGTGTAAACGGAGTAGCATGCGTTAGGCGGACAGGTGCAAAGGCAGGGGCGGCGCCAGTGGGAGGTTCGGGGGGGCTCCAGCCCCCCCAAAATTTCCACCTGCCCCCCCTTTGCCCTCCCCAAGAGCAAGCATAGTCAAAATACAATGCATATGTTCCCAGCCTCTCTGCCCCCCTGAAGGAACCCACTTGTCGTGGGTGCCCCCCCAGTAAAAAAATCCTGGCGCCGCCCCTGTGCAAAGGGCGGCGCGATGGACGCCCGCCTGAGCAGACGACAGCAACGAGTACGGCTGTGCCAGTCAGCCAAACACCACCTGAGATAGAAGTTAAGCATCCAAATTGTGCTTCACTTTGATGCGATCACTATCCTACGCTCTGAAGGTGGCTATGGGTAGGCGTTATAGCCATGGCCGAGATTTTGTACGGACTGCCTCATGGTGCACAAAAAGAAAATTCCGCTGCCGCAGAATTTTCGTTACGTAGAAGATATCGGATCGAGACTCTTTTGCGGAGGGTCATGAAGCAGGATGCGCGCTCAATTCAAGAGGGAAACCAGATCTGCCAGCACTCCTTCAAGAGAAAGAAGGATATGCAAAACAAAGCAGATGCAATGCAAAGAAAACGTGTTTTGTCCGTGGCCAGAACTGCTGCCACCAATCTTCACGTAATCGATTCTTTTTAAACTCTGCATTGATCACATAGGTTTGACAACGTACACATTTGGGCCAACAAAAACCACACCTCTTGGCGACCGCTCTCCAGAAATTCATTTCCATTCATGAAGAGACCTTGGCTTTTATACCAATCTCTCAATTCTGGCACAGCACATCATCATAAGGGACACATGGAGGGAATGCGTTCTTTAGCACTCAAGATATGAATTATACTCAACTGAAATAGATGAAAGAAAAGGAGGCTACAACTGAAAGTGCATACTGTGGACTGAGGGATGTCTAACACTGGCGTGAAGTCGCAAACCACGCGAATGCATTTAATTGGAACGGTCTTTTTCTTTACAAAACAGTTCCCAATTTCCGACCATAGATCATTCCTGTTGTTTAGCGAAGCTCAGAAAAGAAAAAAAAGACGTGTTACTGTATTTTCTTGTTACTAGAGATGTCCTTTGCGCAGTAGCCACCACGCTCTGGAAACACAATGTTTGACATTTTCTGCTTTTGTTCTAATAAAATGATGCAACATGTTTTTCATAATATCATTCTGCAGTCCTTTGAGAACATTTTGGGGATTTTGAACAAAATTGAGATTGGGTTTTTTTTATTATAGATTTTGAATGGAGGAGCACTTTTCTCTTTTTGGTGTTTCGAGCATGAAAATTTACTACTTTGAAAATTATTAGAGAAATACAAGTGCAGAGGTTCATTATTCACATAAAGGCCTATTCATACTGCAAATATGAACAAGCTAAGATGTTCACAGAAGTAGCCATAGCGTCCCAAATTTGACTGATTTTCAAAACGCAGCGTTTTTCGTGAATTTTTAAAAATACTAATTTACTCAGAATTCCATGAAATGATAAGAGCTATTTCCTCTTTACTTTACTTCCGCTAAAAAGAAAGATATTTGTAATATATAGCTTCAGTAGCTGCCAGCAGGGTTCCGAATTTACGAAAACGCATTCTTCGTAAAATGGTCGTCGTCAACCGGCGACACTTGTCGAATTTTCCTGTGTTGAAAAAAATTTTTATTTGAAAACGAACTGCGATTTCGTGCTGTGCAGTCATATGTGCACAACATACAAAATTATCAGGAAAATCGGAAACATCAAATATACACCCTTTTTCGATCTTTCGTGGAATCGACCTAATATAAATCAGAAAAAGAAGAGGGCCTAACACACTGCCCTGGGGCACACCTGATGAAACAAGTGAAGTAGACGAGCTGAAGTTATTGACAAATGTAAACTGTTGTCGATTGGATAAGAAATTTCGAAGCCAAGATGATGTTGATGAGTCGAGTCTAAGTGCAGACAGTTTAGCTATTAGGCGACAATGGGCAACTCTGTCAAATGCTTTCGCATAGTCAAGAAGATGCAGTCACCAATTTTATTACTATTTATGCCGTTATGTAAATCAGACGTAATTATAATGGCCGAGTATCACAAGATAACGCTTTCCGAAACCCATGCTGATTTAGAAAGAAGAAGTTATTTGACTCAAAATGGCTCTATATATGGGAGGTGATGATGTGTTCAAGCAGCTTGCAACAGATGCATGTTAGCGAAATGGGGCGGCAGTTACCGGGTGAATGTTTGTTACCATCTTTAAATATCGGAATAACCTTTGCTATCTTCCAGTCAGTGGGAAGTTGACCAGTATACAAAGACTTGAAAAATGTAGCATAAAATTTGACTGGACGAAGCGGATATGTCTCTAAGTACCTTGGTATTAATATTGTCAACACCACACGATGTAGACACCTTTAGACGTGTACAGTGGAACCTCGTTAATGCGTACCTGCCGGGAACGCCGCATAACTACGCACTAAACGGTAGTACGCATTAACCACCAAGTAAAAATTTGCATGTCTTCGCGTACGCCATCGCCGCCAGCAAAGAAATAAATACAGTGCCACAGCAAATATTGCCTAAAGTGCCCACTGCAAAGCCTTTTCTTTCTTTTTGCCAAACTGGAGAAAAGATTCTGGTACTCTCGCACGACCGTCTGATAGTGCCGATAGCGCGTGGTGGCGACGCCAAGGAGCATTTCGGAACTATTAAAGGGTCCAGAATACGCAGTGACCAACATAGCGACAGAACGGACAATGTCGGCTTTCCGCGATATATGTGTGTGCGTCTGTACCGCGATCTGCTACTAAACGAAAACTGACGCAGTTCCGGTGAAACGCGGTACGGCTGCGTGGAGCCGATCGTCTCCTGGCTAGTTGCGTGCAGCGCATCGCCTCTTCGGCTCAAGCCGTCACTGCCGAACCGCCGGGCCGCTTGCTGTACCGCACGTGCGCATTTGTCGTGGGAGTGTTCTTCGTACCCACTTCGCTCCAGACCGCGCACAGATGCGGCGATGAGCACAGATGAGCTTGTTCGGTTAACGCGGCGATGACGAACTTTCTGCAAGCGATGCACACTCCGCGACGCTCTAGCGGTCCTGGCAGCGGACGGAAGCGCGTTTGGGTGGTCGCCCAATAAAAGCGTGCAGTATGGTTACAACAGCGCTACGCTTGCTGAACCGTACGCGTGCGTTTAGCGGGATAGCGTCTATGCAAAGAGGTTTCTCGTCGCCCACGACTAGCAACGCTCAACTGCGCAACAGCGAGCTGCTTTCGTTTCTACAAAGCGGCGCGCGCTTGAACACGGCCCCGCACAACGAGGCGGCAGAGATCGGCAGCCCAGCGCGTTCAGGTTGTCGCCCATTAAAAGCGTGCAGTAGGCTTAAAGCAGTGCTGCACCGCACGCGTGCCCGAGCAGATATCTGAAGATACTTATTGTGATAAGGTTGTCGGCGATAAGTCATGCTGGCGAGTGACGCGTTCGTCGGTGGCCGCCACCTCACCTTCGTTCTTTCCCGATGCTTACCCGCAAAGGCGTCGCCGCAATCGCGCGGAAGTCGGAATCAGTGATCGACCGATCTACGCACTTCTCGAAAAGACGGAAAACCTTTGGCGGTACATTGTGGCGTCAGGAAGTTCAGCGGCGCAGTAAAATTTTATGGCACAAAACGTTGTCGCGGAACGCCGGGTACGCACTAACCGGGAGGCGTAGGGCGAAGCACTACGGCTTAAGCGGTCAGCGAATGCATTAGGCTCTATGAGACTCGGTTGGGGATTCGTCGCAACTACGTTTTAACCGTTAGTACGCTTAAAGCGGGTACGTATTAACGAGGTTCGACTGTATAAGTTTGCATATGCCTTCAACAGCAACACTGATAGGAGACATGAAGCAGTACTCAAGATCGGAGACACAGGGAACCGAAGAAAAGTCTGCATTAGTAAAACCAAGCAAAAAACGAATTGAAGGTTGAAGCACACTCAGATGCAGAGACAGGAACATTATCGACGTTATGTAATGAAACAGTGTCACTGCCATGGTCAGGCAAAATGGCACGCCAAAACGTTTTAGGGTTAGTGTGTAAAAGTGAAGACAGGTCAGCGGAAAAATATTTCGTTTTCGCTTCGCTAATCGCAAGGCAGTAAGATTTAAGCAGTCTTTATACATAGACCATGACTTAGAAGATGATAACCTTTTAGCGGAAGCATATAACCTTTTCTTTTTATTTCTGAGCGATCTAAGCGATCTATTAAACCATGGGTTGTATTTGTCGTTAGAGATTGGTATTAGTGGAACATATTTATCTATGAGGAGTGCCATAATATTTCTAAAGCAATTCCAGTTATCCTGAACAGACCTGTTGGTGAATGAGGGAAGAAATGTATCGTGTAGGAGACATCAAGTTGAGCGTTCATTTGATCGTAATTTGGTTTGCTATAATCCCCGATTACCTTGCGCTGAACACCCGGGAATTTTAGTGGAATATTTATTGAAAACTGTAGAAGGTTGTGATTGCTAAAACCGTCTAATTGCACAATTAGACCTATGGTATGTGGCTCTGTTGTCAGAATAAGATCTAAATGTTAGTGAATAAGATCTAAAATATTAGTATCGCGAGTGGGCTCTGAGACAAGCTGGGTGAAATTAAAGTCAAAACATAGTTCGATGAATTCACTTGACGTACTGCTAGAAGAAGACATGCGAAACACCAACAAGACACCAACAAAGGCGCAAAATGAGACTGCTTACGGCACAAGATACGGTAGTAAACAAAGCAACACCGATGATTGCGATGGTGTGGAGGCGGTTGACTTCAGTTGTCCATAGTGGGCAGACTTGCGAAGTTTTTCTGCCAATTACCGGTATAGAAGGACGGGGGTCGACTTCTTAGGGCTGTTTTTTTTGAGAAAAAAAAATTTGACCTATATTTTGGTACCAAGAAATCGCTCCCAGACGTCGCAAAGCGTCAAAAATTCAGGATTTGGGAAAATGCTGAAAAACTAACAAGACTCATATTTATTTAGATTTAACAAAAAATAGTGTCACGTTCACCTAGCTAAGTGATCAATAGCCACCAGGGATGTAGTCTGTCTGTCGGCAGCTACCAGAGTGGCGCTTTTTGAAAGTCCGTTGCAGATTTTCTGCAGATGCCTGCTTGCACACTGATGCTCCTGCACACCGGTCATCTTTCTCTGCCATTCTCTGGCTGTTTAGTAGCCCCGAACTCCAATGAAGCTCCTGTAGTATGCCAGATGAAGTTCTCGCATTTCCTGAATTAAATTTCATCACTGCCTCGGCTACAGCAGCTTCGACAGCGAAAAGTGAGGCATGCTGTTCCTTTGGAGCTAATGCCCAAATCATAGAATGCAGGCATTCATTATTGTTTTGGGTCATGCTGCGCTGGCACCTTTCGAGCAGTTCCTCTTCCGAGAGGCGCTCGTACACTGGTCAAAGGGCTTGACAAACATGTGAAGGCTATAAAGACGTTTATTAGCGGGCACTCGGCGATGATACACAACTGCGACAGTCAAGGCGGGGCCGACTGTTAGCATGCGCTGCGTTCTCCGAAAAGAGCCGCAGAGGGCGACCCACTAGACGGTGCTTGAGAGAACGACCCATTACTCAGTTCGAACGCTTCGCTACAATTACCCCGGGTACGAAAAGGGAGCCGCCTGGCGACCTAACAACTTGTCACTACGAGAGGGTCATGGTAGGGCTTCAGGCGCTCCACGTTGACAATGTCGCGCCCTCAACGGCACATGTCCGAAGGTGGTTCGATGGGTTCGATCAGGTAGTTGACCGGGGATGTGCGTTCGACGACACGGTAGGGGCCTTCGTATTTGGGCAGTAGTTTGGAAGAGAGGCCAGTTGCAGTGGTAGGGACAGAGAGCCATACGAGCGCTCCAGGGAAGAACGTGGCTGTAGAAGTGGTGGTGTCACCGCGAATGCTCTTCTGCCGCTCTTGGTTATGCGTAGTAAAGGTCTTGGAGAGCTCACGACACTCCTCGCAAGTCTGGCTGTGGCAGAAATAGGCGCACATTCAGATTGATCTGGCTTGTAGGGAAGGATTGTGTTGATTGTGTGCGACGGGTGCCTGCCTTACAATAAGAAAAAAGGTGAGAAACCAATAGTGCTCTGAGGGGCAGTATTGTAGGCGTACGTGACGAAGGGTAGAATGGCATCCCAATTTGTGTGGTCGGCGGCGACGTACATCGAGAGCATGTCGCCGAGCGTGCGGTTAAAGCGTTCGGTTGAGGCCATTCGTCTGTGGGTGGTAAGCAGTAGTTTTGGCGGTGAACAACGTTGCACTCCTTGAGAATGGCTTCGACGACTTCCGACAAGAAGACACGGCCTCGATCACTGAGCATCTCCTGGGGTGGACCGTGACGCAGCATGAATCGGTGGAGCAAGAAGGAGGCCGCATCACGCGCTGTAGCCGCAGGGAGGGCGGCAGTTTCAGCGTATCACGTGAGGTGGTCTACAGCGACGATGGCCCAGCGGTTACCAGCGGACATCAGAGGAAGTGGCCCATACAATCGACGCCAACGCGCCAAACGGTCGGTCAGGGCAAGGTAGAGGTTGCAGAGCTGCTGGTGACAGGTGCGTTGAAGTTTTGCGGCGCTGACAATCTATGCAGGAGCGAACGAACTTCTGCACGTAGCGGTACGTTCCTCGCCATATGTACCGTTGGCGAATGCGGTGGTAGGTTTTCGATACCCCAGAGTGTGCACACTGCGGATCAGAGTGGAACGACTGACATATGTGAGAACGCAGACTGCGGGGTATTACTAGTAGCCACTGGCAGCTGTCGCCTTCGTAATTGCGTCGGTGGAGGAGGTCGTCGCGAACGGCGAAATGGTGGGTTTGACGACACAACGCGCGAGAAGATGGTGTGGCCGATGGATCAGTCAGCAAGTCTATCAGTGAGGCAATCCATTGATCCTTGCGCTGTTCAGTAGCGATGGTGTGGATGTCGAGGGAAGAAACGGCAAAGGGAGACACTGCGCTGTGGGCATTGTCGCCAGGCAAGGGAGAGCGGGACAGGGCATCGGCGTCAGCATGCTGGCGTCCGCTGTGGTACAGCACGCGGATGTCGTAGTCTTCCAGGCGAAGTGCCCACCGAGCGAGGCGGCCTGAGGGATCCTTCAATGACGACAATCAGCACAGTGCATGATGGTCAGTGACGACATCAAATGGGTGACCATACAAATAGGGTCGGAACTTCGTAAGGGCCCAGATGATTGTCAGGCATTCTTTCTCCGTAACGGTATAGTTGATCTCAGCTTTAGTAAGCGTATGACTTGCATATGCCACAACGTATTCTGGGAACCCAGGTTTGCGCTTTGCAAGAACAGCGCCGAGGCCATCACCGCTGGCGTCCGTGTGTACCTCTGTAGGGGCCGTAGGGTCGTAGTGGCGTAGTATGGGAGGAGACATCAACAAACGACGGAGCTTTGCGAAAGCGTCGTCGCACTCTGACGACCACGAGTTGAGGGGCCCGTTGCTGCCAAGGAGCTTCGTCAGCGGCGTATGATAGTCGCGAAGTTTCGGATGAAGCGCCGGAAGTAGGAGCATAGTCCTACGAAACTGCGCAGTCCTTTGACCAACGTAGGTTTGGGGAACTCTGTCACGGCCCGAAGCTTTGCTGCATCGGGGAGAATTCCGTCCTTGGACACGACGTAGCCCAGTATTGTAAGCTGCCGTGCTGCAAATCGGCACTCCTTTAGATTCAGTTGTAGCCCGTGTCGCTCAAAGAACGCGTCAACACATGCCGCAGTCGTTGAAGATGCGTGGAAAAGTCCGGGCGAAAACGACGTCGACGTCGAGGTTGCACAGGCACGTGTGCCATTTGAAGTTGCGCAGAACAGTATCCATCATGCGCTCAAATCGCGGGCGCATTACACAGCCCAAACGGCATGACGTTGAATTCGTACAATCCATCGGCGTGCCAAAGGCTGCCCTCGGTCCGAGCGTCATCAGCCATGGGGACTTGCCAGTACCCTGAGCGCAAATCGAGCGATGAAAAAGAATTCTGCTCCTTGCAGGCTGTCAATGGCGTCGTCTATTTGAGGTAGGGGATAAACGTCCTTACGGGTGATCTTATTCCGTCGTCGGTAGTCCACACAGAACCGCACAGAGCCGTCCTTCTCCGCAACGAGAACACAAGGAGACGCCCAGGACTGTTGGAGGGTCGAATAACGTCTCGGCAAAGCATGTCTTCGACTTGCTCGTTAATTACACGACGCTCTGCTGAAGATACACAATATGGACGTTGCCGCAGTGGTGTTGGGCGCCAGTGTCGATGCGATGCGTGACAGCAGACGTGTGGCCGAGAGAAGTTTGCGCGACATCGAACGAAGAACGAAATTCTTCCAACAGGCATAGAAGCTGGGAACGCTCGACCGACGTAAGGTTGTCAGCAATCGAGGAACGAAATACATTGGCAGATGACGAATCAGATGTGGAAACAGCACTGAGCGTACGGGAGCTGTCGCAGTGCGTGTGACCCGGTGCGTCCATAAGTTGTGCGTCATCGAGGCGTTCCGCTCTGCCGAGACATTCCCTTCGTGCCCACGTACAATGAACGGGGATGGTTGGTCACAAAAATACCGTGTCGCCCTGAGTGACTTCCACGGTCGCAAATGGCACCAACAAGCCTTTCCTAGTGAAAACGCGGTCACATGGAGAAAGAAGAGCAACGGTGTTGCAGAGACCAGTGCAATAGACTGACACAGCCGTGGACGAATCTGCAGGAACTGTGGTGTCGTCTTTGACGAATACTTTGGTCGCAGCTGATGAACTGTCTGCCAGCGTCAAATCTGAGAATCATGAGAGCTCTATTTCGGCTGGTGCGCAATGAATTACAGCGTCATGGCAGGCGAGAAAATCCCATCCCAGGATGACGTCGTGAGAGCATGAAGAAATTATGATGAATCGACGGCGTACAGAGCGTCCTGAATAATGGACACGGGCTGTGCATACCGCCGTCGGGTGAATACTTTGGGTGCTGGCTGTACGAAGGGAGAGCCCGGAAAGTGGAGTCGTCACTTTTCGTAGCAGGCGGCTTAGTCTAGCGTCCATAACGGATACGGCGGCTCCAGTATCGATAAGGGCAGATGCGCGAACTCCGTCCACAAAACGTCTATCACGTTCGATGGGCCTCGCTGAAGGCTTTCACAGTTCGATAGCATCGCAGCCCTTGCCTTGTGGACTGCGACAACTAGTTTTCCTGGTCACGTGGGAGCGGCGTCCTGGTGACGGTAAACGGCGGGTAGATGGAGTGGGGTGAGACGTCGGTGACAGAGGCGTAGGTGGGTCGTAATATGGGCGGTTCGACTGGCTGGTGGCAGGCGACGTGACTCTAGGCGGCTGGACGCGATTGCAATAGCGCGCCATGTGGCCGGCGTAACCGCATGCGGAGCATATGGGGCGGTTGTCAGGTGTGCGCCATCGGTTCGCTGGGGCAGGGCCCGCCCATGGTTAGGGCCCCCAACTTTATGCGGTGGAAAATTTGGAATTCTGCAATTCCAGATAGAGAAATCTGCAAAATTCCGCGGCAACCTTAAATATGCAAATTTTTGTGGCAATATTGAACAGACGCAAGGCACACGTAACAGTTTATTCATTGCACACGTTCAGGCTCAAAACATGCCTGCAATAATTAAAATTGCAGGAAACTGTTGTGGGAGAGCATCAGGTGATACTTGGTGCTCTCTTCACTGAGAGAGAGTGACGCTTATGGGACACAATGTCACCATAACGGCTAAACGATCTCTCTGCATCAACAGAGTTGATTGGTATTGCCAGGTACTTCAGGGCAATTGACGAAAGGGTTGGGGTGAGTTGCTGCATCCCTGCCCAGAAAGCCAGGACATCGAAGTCAGCTCCTGGGTTTTCTTGTTTGGAAAGAAATGGAGCCAAGTCTCTTTCACTGGTCTTTAGTTCTTGGGCACTCTTCAGGTACACCTCCCATTCGGCAGCTAGAACTAGCGATTCGCCTGCAAGCTGAGGCACACCTGTCAACTCGGACCTTTTCTTGGAAAGGCACCCAACTTGCAGAGGGTCCAAGTACCTAACATCTTTGAAGAACTTTCAGGTGTCGGACTTCTCCAAGTATATTAGTGCTTTGTTAGCCGCTTTGGTCATTGCAGCCGTCATCTTGTTACCAATCTGATGGGCCTCATCATGTGCGACATCTTCTCTCTTCAATTGTGCTGCAAAATCTTCCTTTGCAGCTGCTTTAAGGTAACCCCAAAGTGTAAACAAAGCATTGTACGCTTTGTGGCAGGCTACGCGCTGACCCTCTGCTGCTTTCAGCAAGCTTGAAACTTTTTTTCCAAATACTGCAATGCATCGCATGCTGTACTTAAGCTCAGTTGAGTGCTCACTAAGAAGTTTCAGAAGGGAATCAACGCACGCTGCTTCTCCATACTTCTGGTGGACTTGCTTAAGCAAGGTAGGATAGTGCTCAAAGTAGGCAGAATGCTGTTCAATGGCCTCAATCCATGAATTCCACCTGCTTTGGACAGGTGCTGGGGGTGCCTTGGCACACTGAACTCCACACTCTTCCAGATGTGATTTGTAGAAAGCTCTCTTTCTACTCGAGAGACGGAAGGCCTTCTTCATGCAGGCTACAAACTTGTCCACTAAGGGAAAAGATGCCTGCAGTGTACTGCCAACAATGTTCACTGTATGGGCTACACAAGTAATGTGAACAGCACCCTCGCAAAGTGGCTTTATGCACTCCTTAAAGGACTTCACCATATAGCTAACGTGATCACTAACAAAGCTCGATACATCCTCAAATTCAACTCCGTACCTCGTCAGTGTTCTTGTCACAATGCGGCCTATCACGGACGAGTTCACTTCATCCACGAATTTCACTTCCACAAGTATAGGTTGCAGCGAAGTACTCGCACTTCTGGCCGACTGAACGAACAGCACGTTCACAACCGATTTTGATCGGTCATCGGTCGTTTCATCTGTAATCACTGAAACTGTGGTGCCTTGAAATATAGCTTTCAAATTTGCCTCGTGCTTCTCGAACAATTCTGGAAGTCGTCGGTGGAACGAATCAGATCCAGGCACCGACCCGCCGTTCCGAACGTGTGTCTGTAGAAACATTCTCAGCTTCGGGTTGTCCACCTTCTCAAGGGGAATATCGCAGATATCAGTGCATCCAAGAATTTGAGAACAACGTCGTTCCTCGCTTCACCAGCCGTGATTGCGGATTCCAGCGTTTGCAGTCGACTTTGCTTTTTCGGCATTCCTGAACCTCCAGCTCCGTCTTCTGATTGTTCTTCGGCACTTTTTCGCTTAGAGGAGTCCCTTGTTCCGGCATTCTTACGATGACGGTTACTCCCGATGTGCTTGTCAGTAGTTGACTCGCGGCGATGGTCAACCTCTCTCGCGCAAGTCCGGCAAAAAAGCACACCTCCATCTTCGTAAAAGTCAGCGTGCTTGTATTCTCGAGCGCGTTGTCTTTTTGCTTAAATGAGATCCTGAAGGTGCCATCTCGATTCGCGCATCGATCTCGAACCAAAGCAAACGGGAACACGTGCACGTGGAGTCGCAAACAGCAAGTGCGTTGGATGGATAGGTGGCTACGGCCCTACGGCTACGTACGGCTACCGTTGATGATGATGATGATGATGTCTGTGGTCTTCCCCTTTATAACGGGGGGGCACCTTTTAGTGTCCTGACCGAAACGAGAAACAAATAAATTTAAGAAAAAGAGAGAAAGAAAGAAAAATCACACCAGGTCCATGAACATAACAATTGTTCACTGTCTCCCTGACCACCACTGTAGAAGCCTTGCTTTTGTGATTGGTGGCGGCCACTGGCGGCTTCAATTTCTCTCGCTAGTTAAAGACGATAGAGCAAATTAACCATTTTTCCATGACTTAATAAAATACACTAGCGCATTGATTTGCTCATATCTAACGCGAACTTTTTTTTCTTTTTCGTAAAGAGAGTACAAAAATATTACCTCCGCGTTGCCATCGAGTACGTAACGAGCGTGGTTGCGAGTACGTCACACAGCCCGATAAACTGAATTATTAGGAGAAAGTCGATCGGAACGCCGTTTCTCGGCAGAAAATGTAACCACATATTAGCGATAATCTGCAGCAATTCTTGAGAAGCGCGGCGTCATTTTCAGTCGAGCAGCAGGCGCTATGCTCAACTCGGTCAAGTGAAGGACGAAAGTTCGAGTCGAGGCTTGTTTGAGAATCCCGTCACCTTCTACTTTATCTGTCGTTTTAACGGCGTGTAGCGACACCTTTCAGAAGCTTTGGAGAAACAGTGTTCCTCGGTAGTTCACAGAAGCGTGGCCTGTAACGTTTTTTTGTTGCTTTTTTTGCATTTCCGCAAAAAAAAAAAAACGTTAATTCAGTTATTTTTCGCGGAATCTACATTTTTTTCACTTTTCCGCGAAAAAAACGTCAATTCCGTGATTTTCGCGGAATCGCGGAAAGCTAGGGGCCTTACCCATGGTGCAGGACGGGATTGACGGGGCGGCAACTGATAAGACTGGATGGTGGGCTGCAGTCGTGGCCTGTGCGTGACGTTGGCGCAGGTTACCGGTACATCCGCTTCGAAAGAGTGAGGTCGAGCGGAGGCTTCAGCGTAAATGTGTGGGGCAGCCATAGGGATTGCTGGGGCGTTCTTGTCGACCACTTGGGCGTAACTCAAGGGTGCAGGAGCCGTATGGTGCTGGTGGTACTCGGGCATGACCTCTGCGATTTCTTGCTCAATTGCTGTACGGAGCAGAGGCAGAAGTGGGGTCGACGGCTGTTGAACGTACTGCGGGCGAGCAAATTCCAGCAGAGAGAACTGGGCCGCGATTTGCTCGCGCACGAATGTCTTCATCTCTGCGAGCAACGCGGAGTGGTCGGATATGGTCGACAAGCCAGCGAGCTCGGCGTCGCGTGATGGAGAGCGATGGGTCATCGATCGCTGCGGCGCAGCTCCTCATAGCTTTGGCAGAGCGTTATGACCTCTTCCACTGTGCTGGGGTTCTTGGCGAGCAGCATGGTGAAGGCGTTGTCGTCGATGCCTTTCATGATGTGCGGGATCTTGTCAGATTCGGACATGGTGGTGTCTGCTTTCTTAAAGAAATCGAGGACGTCTTCAATGTAACTGGTGAATGATTCACCAGCCTGCTGAGCGCGTTCACGTAAGCGCTGTTCGGCCTGCAGCTTACGAACGGCAGGGTGGCCAAACACATTGATAATGGCGGTCTTGAAGTCGGACCACGTCGTAAAATCTGATGCGTGGTTGTTGTACCACAAGCCCGCCACACCCGCGACGTAGGAAAACCAGGTTAGTCAGTTTTCCTGCCTCGTCCCATTTATTGGGGACACTCACGCGCTCGTAAATCGCGAGCCAGTCCACGTCTGTGCCATCTGCACCAGTGAAGACCGGAGGGTCGCGGATACGAGGGACACCTGGACATGAGGTCGGTGGAGGCGGGGGCGTTGCTGCGTGGCGTCTTGAGGCATCGTAGGCGGCAGGATACAGGATCGAAGAGCCAGGGGCATCGAATGAGGGCCGAAGTTGTGAAAAGTCCAGCTCCCTCCACCAAATTATAAAGACGTTTATTAGCGGGCACTCGGCGATGATACACGACTGCGACAGTCAAGGTGGGGCCGACTCTTAGCACGAGCTGCGTTCTCCGAAAAGAGCCACAGAGGCCGACCCACTAGACGGTGCTCGAAAGGACGACCCATTACTCAGTTCGAATGCTTCGCTACAAGGCAAATTATAACGATGGTCAGAATGGGCTCGTTTTTTGCTTGAGCAGCATTCTGGCGGCACCAAGAGTCAGGACCGGATGGACACAGACTGTGGTCAGAAACCCTGTCCCCGATGTGATGTGGCGGTATGTTGCCATCACGGCCTTCTGCATGTCCTTGACATCCCCGTTGTTGGACTTCAATGCCCATCCATAATATGCACTGAGCTTGGTTATCAAGTCTCCCATCAATTTGCCTTTTCCACCAAGAGTTTCAGAAGCAGAGCCCTTGTGTTTTGCAACAAGTGTACGCAGAGCCGTCCCCATCCTTTTTTGCACATGGTTTATGCAATCTTCTTTTTCAATTGGCACAAAGCCATACACTTGTGCTTGCTTGAGAGCAAGAAATGCTCGACTATCACCATCCAAGAGGATTGTGGTGTACCTCAGTTTGTGTAGCAGAAGTGACCTCTGAAAAAGTATGAACTGCTTCAACTTCCATCTCTCCGGCTTTTCTGTCTGTATTTTTCTGGCAGGCATGGTTTGCCTTCCAGTTTTCATATTCTGGGTCGCCAGGCTTCGGGCCACACGCACAACCTGCACAGAAGTTGCTCAACACAACATAGTCGAGTACAAGTCCAGAAAAAAGTTCGATAATAGTGCCGACTCCAATGTGGGACGAATGGCCGCGCGTCATCCACAAGCCATCGTAGGATACCGCTATGTTGCCAGAATTAGCAAGATTCAGGTCACTGTATAATGACTTCACTGACACCGCGCACTCGCCCATCAGCTTTTGGGCAGCTGTCGAGGCTGCCGGTACCAGCTTCTGCTTCAGGCAGCTCTGCCACGTTTTGGAATGAAGGCCGCGGTGCGATATATTCATTGCAGCGAAAATATCGTTCATCGCCGTTTGCCGATTCCCAGTGCTGACCATTGTACGAGCGGCGAGAAGGTTCACAGCGAAGGGAGTCACAGTCATGCCATTTTTTACGCGCGGCGAGCTCCACTCAGAAAAATCATCACCGCACTTCTCACAAATGTTGAGAAGCTTGACGGCAAGGCCGTATTCTTGCTCCCCTGTGTCAAAAGTCATGGAGCCGCCACACAAAGTGCACTTTATGCGCGAGAGAAGAGCGCTTAGTGTTTCTCCACTGACAATAAAAAAGCGCAACTCCATTTCCGCCGGCCCGTTCGCACCGTCGTCGACGCTCGCAGACATGTCCAATTTCCTCTTCGTTGCCGATGTTCGTGCAAGTTGTTGGAGTTTCTCCCCCACTTGTTTCTTCTGTTGGAGCAGTTCCGCTGGCGGAACCATCCTTGTGTTGTGCCGAACGGTGCTCCGCTGATCACAATCGGCAGGCGACGTCGTTAGGCCTAGCTCGCTCTTGCGAGGCCCGCTGCCGTCCACCTCGGAGCCGTCGCGGCCTTCGCTTGAGGCTGCCGGCGAGTGGTCAATCGCTTGGTTCTTCAGCAGGATCGGGGCGCTTTTCGAAGTTGTAACGCGCTCGCTTTCTTTTCTTGCCAAACTGATATCGCGTGGCGACTTTTGATAATCAGACATAGCTGCACGCAAGCGTTTTCGAAAATGGCGTCGCGCTATGCTTCTCGAGCGTGTCCGGGCACTGCAGCAGACGACATCAACCGCCTGCACCAATTGCAGGGCTCCATTTAGTCACGTGCACAGAATGGGCGAATTGAGTCGCGCGCTGGGACATTTTTTTGGCGCGATATTACTACCCAGCAAATAGGCGGACAAATGAAATTGTGGCGGGAATTTGAAGAAGAAAAGTAGTTCTTTCCGACGCTACCAATATGGCCGCGACAGCATGCGTGGTTCAGCGGCAACGCAGCTTGAAAAAAGGCCCTTTTTTGCGCTTCTTTGACTCAAAGTATAGCTCGCGGTGGTTACATAAACTGGTAAAATGCGGGGAAATTTTGTCAGAACACGTGGCAGTGTTTGTATTTTATGAGAATGCCACTTTCAAAAAACCGATTTTTTTCGTGATTTTTTGGTCTCAAAGACCTGCGTCCCCCTTAAAGAAAAAGGGCATTTGCACGTTTTTTGTTTTTTTTTTATATTTCGCCTGAGTACTGGAAGTGCATCAAAGTTCAGTATTTCAACTAGCCCTGCAAGCTGCTTTAAAGGGACTGACAACCAATTTTTAGGGCACCTATTTTCTTTAGCGCAACGGAAAGCTAACTGGTCAGAGCGTCTAGTCATGGAATGGTAACGCGGAAAACGCCGTGAAACATTTTTAATCAGAATTTTTCTATCTGTGGCGAATATGAAGTCTTATACACACTTGACAACACATGCTGCAAACAGTGAGTGCAAGACCGGTTCGTGTTTGAGCGCGCCGGTTTACTGGGCATGCGTGCACTCCGTGTGCATGCGCCGCGGCTCGACAGGGGCCACTGGCGGCTGCGAAGGCAGCACAGAACAAAGCAGGGCTAGATCTTAGCAAGGGTGGATCTTTGGCCTTGTTGGTGCAACATATGTATAACGTTAAAGGGACACTAAAGACAAATAACAATTTATGTCAGCGTGAAACGTCAATGTGTGAGAACGTCTAAAACATCAATAGTATCAACAGCAGTGCTCTAGTAATTGAGAAATTATGGTAAATGTAGAACACGATGTGCGCCACGAGTGGGACATTTTGGAAACAATCCCGATGACGTCAAAGAGTCCGGAGTACAATTAAGCACTACTGATCAAACTAGTTGCAATAAAAAAAGAACCTTCCGTGCATCACAAGACGTAATAAAATGCTGCTTGTTTGTTTGTTTGATTCATGGAAAAAAGAACCTCTTGACGCTACCATGGGGAACGGCGCGAGTGGTTCAAAAGTTCCATTTTCGCCGAGCTGCGCGTCTCAGTGGTAGTTTCGGTATCGCGTACTGCTGCGTGCGCTTGGCTCTCGCGTGCGCTTGGCTCTCACTCTACTTCTTCTGCACCTGGCCAAGCTAAGCTCCTTTACAGTGAACTATACAGTTTCGGAGTGGCCCGTGACTGCGCCTTGGCAAGGTTGATGGCTGCTGTTGCGCAAGAAACCGTAGCTTGGGTGGCCGGGCAGTAAAGGCGGGCAGCGTTGGGCACGGGAACTGCCACGTCACAAGGTCCGTTCAGGCGGGTGATACGGGTGATTTGAAGTGCGCTAATGCCGTGCGGAACATTAAAACGAGATTTTCTTTCAAAATAAGCATTTCCTTGGCACGAAACAAGCACTACGAGGTTTCTGCAACGCTATTGCAACAATCAACGTCGACTTAATATTTGACTTTAGTGCCCCTTTATGCGCAGTACTGAATTGACGAGGACGGGACAGGGAGTGACACACAAACATAGGCTTGTGTGTGTGTTGCTCCCTGTCCTGTCCTCGTCAATTCAGTACTGCGCTTAAAGGGGTGGTGCCATCAAATTTTGAGGCAATAACAAGTCTGTCGTGGGTTTCCTCTGCATGCAAGGACACTCCACACGAAGGGTCGGACACAGCAAACGTTTAGAATATATTTTAATTCACTTCCAAAGTGTACCTAAATGCCCATTCTCGCGACAGAGACCCATCGCTAGTGCGCCAACACTGGTGTAGCTCTGTAGGAATGGCAGCGAAAGTTCTAGTGACGTCACACCAGATCTGCTGTAGTGACGTGAGTGACCTCCGGACCTCCGCAACGTACGTACTGGCTGTAGTGAACTAGAATATATTGCAGTTCACTATAGTACCGGCAAAGCATCGGTTGCTACATCACTCGCCGAGTTTCGATCGCTTACTCGCTAAGTGCGTCACAGCCTTGTGTGGTCATGTGACCAAGTGCCACTGCCAAACCGCGGCGCCCAGAAACCGAAAGCGAAAGTTGTCCACATCAAAAGGCAATATTAAATTACAGTAGACTCTCGATAATTCAAACTTGAGGGGACCTCAGGATTTTATTTGAATTATCAGAAGTTCTCATAAATATGACTCAGGGCAACACACTAACTAACACTGCGATGTTTATTGTTTCTCAGTGCCGTAGCAACTGCTCTGCATGATTGCCAGTAAAATTTTTAGACATCAGCGATAATACTGGTGTGATTAAGGGGCGAAATGTGTTGCGTCCCACGACAGTTGCTAGCCCCTTCCAATTCTTAGGACGCTTTCTCGCATGGCATACTGCAAAGAAAGTGACTTTAAGAAACGTTTGGCATGTGATAGATCAAGGCCAGACCATACAGTATTCTTTCCCTCGGTCAGCACGAGATTATTGGTGCGCAAGGTTCGGCTAGGTTGGCCGTTTTGTAGGCAGCCAATCAGCTTTATTTCTGCCTGTTAGTAAGAGAAAAACGTGAATGTTCAGCTAGAAGCAACAAAGGCAGCAGATATTTCCAGACATGGACAAGCAATAAGTTTGAATTAACCGAATTTGTGTAGTGAGGCAGTTTGAATTAAGCAGCTTTAAAATACATTGAAAACATAGTAGGCCAACGAAAAATTTAAGATTTGTTTGAATTAACCGAAAGTTTGAATTATCAGAGTTTGAATTATCAAGAGTCTACTGTATTTAGTGAGAATACATGAATCTTGGTGCGTGCATCATGCTTCCTGGAGCTATAGGAAACGTTTACAGCAAAGAACGCGCAAGCCACAAATTTGGTGGCACTACCCCTTTAACGTTATACAAGGATAGACAATAATATACATACACTGACTTTGAGCACCAATTATGGCGCGCATGACAGCATCAGACTACTACGTGACTGTGTACAGCAATGTGACCGACTTCATAATCCAGCTTCAAGGCTCTTCCGCTAGGCTGCACGACATACCGGTTTTTGTTACTTTCAAGCACGATTTTAAAATATAAATCCTACTCACAACGCGGAAAGGACGCTGGAATCTGTCACTATATTTCACGGTCTTTTCATTTCTACTAGTATCTTATCACACGTTCTGCCCAGTTGTCAGTCCCTTTAAACACTTCTTTGGCGTTGCATACATTGTTGTTGTGTTCACGAAGACAGTCATTTAAACTTGAGGAAAATAGGTAGGGCGCAAAAAGGACGGGGATGAAGTGAAAACACAAACTGACAAACGCAACGGAAACCACGCTGATTTACATGCTGCCGAACAAGGTAATCACATTACAGATATAGTAACATGGGTGAACAGCGTTTGGATCAGACGTGCTCCTTGCCAAATGGTTCGCTAGCATTACGCTCGTTCGCTAGCATTATGCAGTAGCCACACTCACACACAGGAATCGCAGCAGGAGAGAGCGATCGCGCTTCATCATGTGCTCTCTAGGTCGGGACTTGTGGTCACGTGGCTTCTTTCCTCAATGCCATTCCTCCCTGTGTAGTTTCCAGCACACTTCTTGGGACGAGAGAAGAGAGAAAGCTCTTAAAGCATGTGACAAATCTCTGTAACTCTGCTCGTTCTTGACAGATTCGAGAAATTGCTGCGGCACATCGATTTGTGAGAGAATAAACTCCAATACTGCGGTCATTCGATTATTACTCGGAAAAGTGGTTCAGTTCTTTAAAGGGGCCCTGCGACACAATTTGAGCATGTCTTTTTCATTGGTTCTTCTGGTACTGTGGAATGCACCGATATTGTTGCGCAATTGGCAACGCTGGAATCGAAGCGGTTGATAATTTTAATTCACGGGATAAACTACCTTGATTTCAGACTATGGCGACACACATCGGCTATTTTTGTTACAGGAAGTGACGTGATGTCATGTGACAGTGACGACAAAGACTGTTCGTTTTTGATTGGCCTGACGCGACACGTGACATGCAGTATTCATATGGTTGTAGCTAGGCCATATTACGGACGCGTAAGAGGAAAAAAAAACCCTTTTTATGCTTTCTCAGAAACAAATGATTCCTGTTTCTAACTGATATATTTTCAAAACAACGAACACGACGCTAGGTGTGTTGTGGAATGGTAATCAAATGATACTCTTCCGCGTTTTGCCTTTTGCGGCATCGAGTGACACCGGCCACACCGGCACCTGCGAAACACGCAACGCTCAGTTCGGAACGATGCTGTCAACGAAAAAAAAATTCTAAACGCTTACCGGCCGACGCCTTCCGCGTCGTCGGGCGTTAGCGTTTTGTCTGGGCCCATGGAGCCATCCTCGCGTTGCGCGGGGCTCAGCAACGCACTTTAAATTTGCAATGGCGTGCACGACATGGAAGCCATCGCTGCGTCGCAAGAGCTCGCACTCGAGGTCTGTTAGGTCTTCCAGACTCATTTTGTGCACTAGATGACAAATCATGGGTGCGTCTGCTAGCTGACGCACGTGGTTTGTCGTAAGCATGGTAACAACGCCGTCAAAAAAAGGGGTAGCAATGTACTGTGTGAAGGCCACCATGAGGTGACATTTCCGGTATGTCTTTATAAGACGCACGCGGTGATTGGAGCCGGCCTTTGACGTCAGCGGGAGAGTGAAATGCGAAAAAAACATTTCTCGTCGTCGTCTGCTTGAAGTTTGAACTTTGAGGACTAATAACTTCACTTTTCATGCACCAATTTGCATAATTCTTTTGGCGTTCGTCTCAGCATTCATAACTACACGCATTTGCGGTGCTAAATAAGGCAGTCGCAAAAGTGTCGCAGGGCCCCTTTAAAGGCAGCAGCGTTTAACATCAAATAGGAATCACAGGTGTGGACTGTTCCATCACATCAGGGAAGGAAATAACTTCCTGCGAGTTGGCGGGGCGGGTCAGAGGCCTCACCTGGGTGATGGCCGTGAGTCTTTGATCCTACAGTCAAATCCCGCTACAACAAAATTGACAGGATGCGCGAAAAAGTTCGTTGTCACGGAATTTCGTTGCAGCGAAATTTCATCTATAGACCACAAAAGTTACGAAGATCCGATGATTATATGACTCGTCCTTTGGTCCCGGCAAGTGCATGCATTGTCTTTTGCATTGAATTCTCGCTAACTCAAACGTACTTGGCCGCACACCGTGTGAATGTATTTTCTCGCGCATAACACGCACAAAATGTACAGAAAATTTTGCGCTAAACTCAGGGTGTGGGTTATATGTGAATTTCGGTGCGCAAGCTGGCTTCATGGCAGTGCAAGGAAGGCGGCTTTGCGTCAATATGCGAGTTATACACATGGGTTATACACAAGCAAATACAATATGCAGGCTACCCTTGAAGCGTACCGAGCACGTAGCGCCACGAAGGAGCATGCCAAAGTTCGCTAGAGGCTAACTGAAGTGCTGAGCTCCGCACTACCAGTCATAAGCGAGCGAAAGGAAAGCCAAAACGCTTCGTGCTGTTTCTTTCTTCCGATGTGTTAGCTGCATATTTGAGCATATTCGCTATTCATGATCACGATGATAGCGACCATGGTTTTCTGCGCAGCGGTTGCGGCAAACGGTAGTCCTGTTTTCAATCTGTGCACACTGGCCGTGTGCGTGCCTTCAGAACTGCGTCGTTCCTATCTGTGATCGCTTCTACCGCGGTTTGACCGCGGCATTGCTTTGAGTCGGTGCGCGTACGTTGGATGCGCGTGTACTTTTGTGGTTGCCCAAGATCGTACCGACACGACTGCATTTGTGTTCGCAGCGGCGTGGCAGAATGTAGTTACGCTTGGACTAGGTGCGCGCTGGCCGCGCATGTGCCTTCAAAACGCCGTGGATGTCATTCATGACCGCAGGGCTTGTGACGACGAGCAGTACAGTGGAACCTCGTTAATGCGTACCTGCCGGGAATGCCACATAAGTATGCACTAAACGGTAGTACGCATTAACCACCAAGTAAAAATTTGCATCTCCTCGCGTACGCCATCGCCGCCAGCAAAGAAATAAATACAGTGCCACAGCAAATATTACCTAAAGTACCCACTGCAAAGCCTTTTCTTTCTTTTCGCAAAGTGGAGAAAAGATTCTGGTGCTCTAGGACGACTGTCTAATAGTGCCG
This sequence comes from Rhipicephalus sanguineus, assembly GCF_013339695.2. Taxonomy (NCBI): domain Eukaryota; kingdom Metazoa; phylum Arthropoda; class Arachnida; order Ixodida; family Ixodidae; genus Rhipicephalus; species Rhipicephalus sanguineus. The sequence goes on along the minus strand of NC_051182.1, from coordinate 13,288,207 downwards.
ATAGCACGCGGTGGCGATGTCAAGGAGCATTTCGGAACTATTATTACAGGGTCCATTATATGCAATGACCGACATAGCGACAGAACGGACAGTGTTGGCTTTCTGTGATATATGTGTGTGCGTCTGTACAGCGATCTGCTACTAAACAAAAACTAATAATAATATCTGGGGTTTAACATCGCAAAACCACGATATGATTATGAGAGACACCATAGTGGAGGGCTCCAGAAATTTTGACCACCTGGAGTTGTTTAACGTGCACCTAAATATCAGTACATGGACCTCTAGCATTTTCGCCTCCATTGAAAATGCAGCCGCCGCGGCCGCGATTCGATCCCGCGACCTTCGGGTCAGCAGTCAAGCGCCATAACCACTAGACCACCGTGGCGGGGCTACTAAACGAAAACTGACACAGTTCCAGTGAAACACTGTACAGCTGTGTGGAGCCGATCGTCTCCTAGCTAGTTGCGTGCAGCGTTGCCTTCTCGGCTCATGCCATTACTGCCGGGCTGCTTGCTGTACCGCACGCGCACATTTGTTGTGGGAGTGTTCTTCGTACCCACTTCTCTCCAGACCGTGCACAGATGCGGCGAGTAGCTTGTTCGGTTAACGTGGCGATGACGAACTTCCTGCAAGCGATGCGCACTCCGCGATGCTCAAGGGGTCCCGGCAGTGGACGGAAGCGCATTTGGGTGGTGACCCAATCAAAGCGTGCAGTATGGTTACAACAGCGCTATGCTTGCTGTACAGTACGCGTGTGTGTCAGGAGCGTAGCCGGCCCCCATTTTCAATTTTACTTGTGTATATGTACACGCACACATACAAATGCACACACAAACATACATTAAGTATGGGTGAACCCCCACCACCCCCCCCAAATTTCTGGCTACGCCTGTGGCGTGCGTTTAGCATTATAACGTCAATGCAAAGAGGTTTCTCGTTGCCCGCGACCAGCAACGCTCAACTTCGCAACAGCGAGGTGCTTTCGTTTCTACAAAGTGGTGGCCCCGCACGACGAGGCGGCAGTGATCGGTGGCCCAGCGCGTTCTGGTTCTTGCCTATTAAAAGTGTGCAGTAGGCTTAAAGTAGTGCTGCTCCGCACGCGTGCCCAAGCAGATACCTGAAGATACTTATTGTGATAAGGTTGTCGGCGATAAGTCCTGCTGGCGCGTTCGTCGGTGGCCACTGCCTCACCTTCGTTCTTTCCCGATGGTTACTCGCAAAGGCGTCGCCACAATCGTGCGGAAGTCGGAATCGGTGATTGACCGATCTACGCGCTTCTCGAAAAGACGGAAGACCTTTGGCGGCACATTGTGTTGTCGGGAAGTTCAGTGGTGCAGTAAAATTTTATCACACAAAAAGTTATCGCTGTGTGCAGGGTACGCACTAACCGGTAGCCGTAGGACGAAGCGCTACGGCTTAAGCGGTCAGCGAATGCATTAGGCTCTTTGAGACTCGGTCTGGGATTCGTCGCAACTGTGTTTTAACCGTTAGCAGGCACGTAGGCAAGGGGGGGGCCCGGGGGCCCCCGGGCCCCCCCCCCGAAATTCGTCCAGCCTTCTATATTCCCGGGCAACTTTTGTTTTATTTTTGCCATGGAAATACTTTCTTTCGAACAATTAGGCCTTGGCCCCCCCCCCCCCCCGAAAAAAAATCCTGGCTACGTGCCTGACCGTTAGTACGCTTAAGCGGGGACACTGCTCTTACAAAAATATTTTTTACATTTTGATTGATTTTGGGGAAACTCCCTGAGTTTATGCACATTTTTGTGCTGATTTGAAATATGTAATTATTTTTCTAGTATAATGTGTAGTTTTTAAAATACAAAATATTTCATGTGCCCATTGGGGAGCACAATTTTTTCTAAGCTGAGTGATTTCTTCTGACATTCATCATCAAGTCAATTTCAAGTTGGAATTTCACTCGTGAATGTTCAACATACAATAACTTTTGTTCCAGTTGGTTTAGAACATTTTTTGTTGCATTGCACTCAGTTCCGATTCCATATTACAGTAAAACCCCGCTGATACGTTTTTGAAGGGACCGTAGGAAATGAACGTAAGAGACGGGAAACGCAAGAGCCGAAAAACAGGAAAAACGACAAAATATTTAGTGGTACGGAATTTTATTTCAATGCTTACGCGTGAAAAAACCGTGTAACGTTGCCTGGTGCTTTTACTCATGTCCGAGCAGCACGAAAAGTTTTTCGAGCACCTGCAGTCTCACATCCTTTTCATAAATCTAGTGCCACCACGGCCTACACCTGACAAGCAATCGCTTTTATGGCGATACCTTCGGGAGATTGTCGCCGGTTGCGTCGGTGTCGCCGAGCGATACTGTAGGACCATCGGCATAGTGTCGGACCGCCGTGGCTTGTAGTAAACGGTCGAACGCCTCGCGATAGTAGAAGTACCCCCGAAAGCGGCTCCACCTCCTAAATTTCATCACTGGTGCACCCATTGGCGCACTCAGCCACGGTCTAGTCGACGGATAGAAACGCGGAGTTGGGGACGGCGTCATCCACAGAAATGTAATGAACGTCTGTGATTTTTAGCACCAACAGCTGTGGGCATGAAAGAACTAAGCACACGCAAGCACGAACATCGCGGCGAGTCCAACAGCGAACCGCGCGCACGACCACGTGAACTCCAACTAGCTAGCTCAAACTCCAACAAATAAACGCCAACACGATGGCAGAAGTAAATGCCTATCTTGGAGGCCTTGCTTTCGCAAGTAATTACGTCATACACGCCATGTTTGCAATACAAATTTCAAAGGCTATGCTTTTGTTATAAGTAAATGCCAATCTCGAAGGCCTTGCTTTCAGCAAGCACTTACGTCATAGACGCCATCTTTGCAATACAGGTCTCGAAGGCTATGCTTTTGTTTGTGTCAACCGAAAGTATCTGTCGCTTGTGCCTCTCATGCGGCTAATGTTATGGTCAAACGAGGCCAAGCTGCGTGAAAAGTCACCATGGCCGTTCTCTTAGGTACTCACTCGGTCGGCTCAGAGCGCACTTCGCGACGTATCATACGGGAACGGTCCCACAGTTACGACGTAACAGCGGGGTTCCCGATACATTGTACCCTATGGGAGCTGTGCCGGGAACGGCGGAAAACGACGTAACAGCCGGGAAAACGCATCAGAAAGGAACATAGCAGCGGGTTTTTACTGCATTGTGGTATGCTGATTCACTTTGTAACTCTCTCAGTTTAGAAAAAATCTTGCTTCCCAATGGGCACATGAAATATTTTGTATTTTAAGAACTACACATTATACTAGAAAAATAATTGCATATTTGAAATCAACACGCAAATGTACATAACTGTGGGAGTTTTATCAAAGTCGATCCACAAACAAAAACATTTTTTTAAGTGCCATGTCCCCCCTTAAAGCGGGTATGTATTGACGAGGTTTGGCTGTAGTTTTGTTTTGAGTGCCACGTCAAAAACATGGCAGGAGTTCTTGAAGAATGATTCTTCCGTGGCCCACATGCGCATCAAACCCGCAGGTAGCATCATGGCGGATGGGCAATCTGTCGCTGAGCATCTCAATGGTGAAAAATTTACTGGGATGTGCTTGTGGTGGCAGAAAGCATGTCTCCGATGAAGGCACGGCTCTGGCAACGAGCAATGGTCGAGTTTCTAGCGGAATTTCGCGGCAATCCTAGGCAAGCTCCTTTTCCTTAGGTGGTGGCACTGACGAAAACTTTGTTCAAGCGGAAATACCCAGAAGAAGTATTTTTATTTATTTATTTCGGAATACTGCAGGGCTTAAAAGACCCAGGCAGGAGGGGAAAGGTACAAACAAAAGTACAAAGTGTGCAAGTATCAAGAATAATACACAAGGAGGATCTATGCAAAGCAACCACAAAGTGAATGTACCAACAAGTAAACGAGCATTAAAAGAAATGTGATACAAAGAAAAATAATATACAATATGAGAAGATAAACAATACATAACTATCTAATCAATGTACAGAGGAATAGCAAAAAAAAAAAGGAAAAAAATACGGGAGCACTGTATTGAAAAAGGAAGGGCTAGATTTAAGATGTAATGGATGCGATAAAGTCGGTCTTGCTGAGTGTACTAAGAGGTAGGCTGTTCCAGTTGGCTACTGTTCGAGGGAAAAAGGAATACTTAAAGATGTTTGTTCCTTAAAAATGGAATACTTAAAGGCGTTTGTGGTGTTCTGACTTCTTTCTTGTGTCCGTGTTTGCACGCCCTGTCTTTTTAGAATAAAGATGTTGGTTCTGGTATTGTAAGGCATTAATGTGGCAGAGTGGTGATGTCTTGTTCGGCGAGCAGTGAGAGGCTCTATGTAAGGTTCAGGAGAAAAAGACAATTTATTGTTATACAGTAGGAATAGAAATTTAAGCCTGTGAATTTTTCTTAGTTGCAGGGACTGAATGTTGTGTTGTGTCACTGGAGCGATATTTAGAGAAGATGAATCTTACTGCTTTACATTGGATCCTTTCTAGCGCATCGATGTTAGTTTTAGTGTAAGGATCCCATACGATAGCTGCATATTCAAGCTTAGGATGGACAACAGAGGTATAAGCAGTTAGACGGGTCTCGGCAGGAGCATGTTTTAATTTCTGTCTGAGGTAGCAGAGTTTTTTGAAGGCTGTGTCGCAAAGGTAAGAGATGTGGGAATTCCAACTGAGATTATTAGTTATGATGACACCTAAGTACTTATATTCATCAACCTCTGTAAGTGGCATGGATGCGAGATTATAAGTAAACGAAAGCTTATTAACTTTTTTGGTGATTTTCATAAATACTGTTTTATCAATATTAAGCTGCATGTCCCAGCGTTCGCACCATGTTAAAATTTTTGAAGACTGGCATTTAGGGTGGTCTTGCTGGCAGGTGATTTCATTAAAGAGTAAGCAGTCATCAGCGAATAATTTTATTTGTACAGGTTCAGTAACAGAGTGAACTATGTCATTAATATATATGTTAAATAATAAAGGTCCAAGAACACTTCCTTGGGGAACGCCAGAAGTTATGGGAAGGTCACTCACAGAGCAGTTATCAATAGCAACAAATTGCCTACGGTTAGCGAGGTAAGCAGAAATCCAATTTACTAGGTATGAGGGAACGTCCAGATGAACAAGCTTTTCGATCAGTTTCGCGTGCGACACGAGATCAAACGCTTTCCTAAAATCCAGAAATATGATGCCAGTTTGTCCGGATTTGTCGACAACGCTAGCGAGACTGTGAATTACAGTAGTTAATTGGGTTACAGTGGAGAGGCCCTTCCTAAAACCATGCTGCATAGGAGTTAGAATAGCTCGATCATCAAGAAACCTTGTGATTTCGTTTGCGATAATGTGTTCTAAAGGTTTGCAACGAGAGGAGGTTAGTGATATGGGGCGGTAGTTTTGAACTAATGATGGATCGCCTTTCTTTAGGATCGGAATGACACGAGCAGATAGCCAGTCGTTCGGAAGCACTGCTGAAGATAGTGATGCACGAAAGATGACAACAAGAAAGCGCGATAGCATATCGGCGTATCTGTAAAGAAACACGTTTGGTAAGTTGTCAGGCCCGGGTGATGATTTTGTTTTTATATTCAAGAGCATAGAAAAGACGCCAGGCAAAGAAACAAAACTAATGTCATCCTTCACCGATGTGCGATTCATGCAACGGGGAACAGGCGAGTTTGCGAATATACTATTAAAATAAGCATTGAAGTCAGCAGCGATCTCTCGTTTAGCAACGACAGGATTGCCCTCGTGCATAATATGGTCGACTGGTTTACTTTTTTTGCTGAGAAAGCTCCAAAACTTCCTGGGAGCAGTTCGGATGAAGTTAGGCAGGGTAAACTGAAAGTAACGAAGTTTAGCTGCCCTAACAGCCTTGTTTAATTTAGCTTGGTATGGTATGATTACATCACGAGAAATACCCCGTCGTCTCAGATGTTTGACTTTTCTCTTTGCATGCACTATCTTGCGCGTCATCCAGGGAGTAGGTTTGGATGTTTTTGTTTAGTTCTGTTTGGAATAAAGTTGTCGATACAGTGCATACAAATAGCCTTAAATTCGTCCCAAAGTATTGCAGCGTCATGTCCCTCAAAAGCACTTAGACGATCATCAAGGTAATCTAGTACGCTCTCATCATTGGCATGTGAATAGTCCTTTACAGAAACAGTTTTACAACTAGTAGGCTTGGGAAGATCGACGGTGCAGGAAAAAGCCACAAGTTTGTGATCAGAAATGCCTTCTTCAACAGAAACAGAAAAATCTTGAAAAGCGACAGCTCGTTGTGACGAGACATTTTTCGCATTGTTTTCTGTGGGCGGCTGATGAGGAATCGAAAATTATTCGTTGTGACGGAAATTTTGTTGTCGCAGTATACGTTATAGCGGGATTTGACTAGCAGCTTCCTTGGCCTGCCCGACGGCCCAGAGTTGAACCTTGAGGGCGGGCCTGAGTGGCACTGCCTCCCAGCGTTCGCGAAAGCTGTCGCTACAGGCTGCATTTTCGGCATTCCTATAATAAAGTGAAAGCTCATTAAGTCTTATTTCACGGGAACGGAACAAATGTCCGAATTAACCGAATGCCGAATTATTCAAAGAAACAAGAAAACAATAAACAGGTGTCGATTACATTAATCATTATCTTGATGAATATATAAATCCCGAACCTATTTTGTATAATAGCGGCGTAAGACCCACAATTTTCGTCATCCTGCCACTTCTTTTTAGCCCGAAATGTGCTGTGCACCCCTCCCTTAGTACATACCGCCACCACCAACAGCACCATGTGCACATGACGTTACTTTTTTCTTGTAAAATGTTTTCAGCTGATCATTCGTTCATTGCAATGTAGTAAGCGAGTTTTATGCTAGCATGCGGACCGTAGCTGAAAGCACATCTTCAACGGCATGTGTCATGTTTTAGTTTTGTGACATTGTGCATGCATTGAAAGCAAGTCAAAATGAAGCTAGTGAGTGCTGCATCCTTTGTGGACGAAACCGTGGTTGCTAATGTCACGATCATAGGCAGTGTCTACGCATTTCTGAAGACACATGAGCAGCCTACGCACACGAATCGGAACGAAGCTACTTAGTGCCACAGCTGCTGCGGAAGAAATCTGCTCACTAATGCACAGTCATGGATGGCGACTGCGCAGTTCTAAAAGCACTCAGTGAAAATAAAACTACTGCTTGTTGCAGCCGTTGGAGATAATACCACAATACTGCAGTTGTTATCGATGTGATCATAGATAACGCACACACAGTTTGTGTGCTGAGTGAAAACCTAAACGAAACCAGTTGGCCACCGCTGCTGAAGCCTTGGTTGCCAACAACGGCACCATTCTTTAGTGAAGGCTCGAGGCCAATGCAGTGTCACACATGGTGGTAAATGCAAATAGGCATGAAGTGTTCTGGGTTTCCTGTTGTTACTGTGCGGTTCGTACTGATGGTCCCTGTGCGGTTATGGGCGGCTTACGTCCGTATTGGAGGCACGGAGATACAGAAAGAGAGACGACACAATTGACTGAGAAGTCGTCTTAAGGAGATGCCAGGAAGAAACCGTGTGACATTTTAGCACTGACTGCTGTATGTCGCGGCGCTTGTCTGCCATAGAGTGCAATATTTCATTAACATCAAAACCATGGATTTTTGGCAGGAGCCCTGCACTTTGATGACCGCATAGGAGTGTGATCATCTAAAACACAATAATATTAGGGGTGTGCGAATATTCGAAAGTTTCGAATATTCGTCGAACATTACATTCGAGATATTCGTATTCGATTCGAAAATCGTGTATTCGAAAACTTTCGAATATTCGATAATAAAAATCGAATATGCGATTCGATTATCAAGCATAAAATAACTCGTCTTCCACATTTCTGCTGCGTTCGTATCGCTAAAAACGTTGCCGAGAGGAGCGATACACATCGTAAGTACACGGAGGCACGATATCTGCCTGCGACGAGCGCCCCAATACGTATGATTTATTGCTGGTGCATCTACGACGTGCAGCGCTGTTGGCAATCATGTGACCGTACATTTTCAATATTATGCGGCCGTAACGTGCCGAACTACCACTCGTTCACTATGCGGGACCACTTCTGAAGAAAGACAGTGACCCACGTGACTGGTGGCGTACTGTAGGCACCTTCAGATACCCCAGTCTGGCAAAGCTTTGCCCCATGTAACTCCCTATACCAGCCACTTCTGTTCCAAGCGAGCGTGCCTTTTCAGTGGCAGGGGGGGGGGGGGTTGTCTCTGTTACAAGGGAGCGCCTGCTGCCTGATCATGTGGAGCAACTCATATTTCTTCATGATAACATGTATATATAGTCATTACTTTCATTGTGCCGTGATATTTGCTTATGTTGTGATGTGCATTGTGCTAGCCTGGACATTGTGTTCTGCAGAGATAGCAGTGTATGTTGTGTTGCCAGTCAGGCTGTTAATGTTTTTTTTTTTTTTCAAATACCTACATGTTAAATAAAATATTGTTACTGTGGAGGCATTTTTCCTTTGATATTCGATATTCGATTCGATATTCGAAGGTGGATATTCGTATTCGATTCGTATTCGAAAAATTTGATATTCGCACACCCCTAAATAATATTGATCCAGTATTTTGTTTATTTTTTTTTTTTGTATTGAAAAAATAGCTGAACAGGTTATTCCACAACACCCAGCTGCATGATGGCCTTATTTTTGCATTATCGAGTGAAATGATAAGTGCTCCGGAGAGCATTTTCTCTGTGAGATTTGCAATGAATTGAAATATTCATAAGAGCCCCATAATTATTCCAGTGTCTGAATGCAAATGCAACTTGCTTCTCCAATGTACCCGACAATGAAATTAGCTGCCCAGATGCAAAATTACCTGCTCCAAAGTGCTCCAAATTGCAAATTTTGATGCTTCAGAAATTTCTCCAAATAACAAGTCCTCGGTAGCTTCACTGCATGTTTTCCTTTTTACTGGAACATGTGTTGACTTGGAGGGTATGTGAAAACTTGGAACACAGATCTTGCCGCCATATGTAAAATATATTTGGCTTGCAGAGCTTACTTGTGTCTCACAAGTATTTTTGCTTGCAGCGGGTGAATGACAAGCTGTTCTTTGACAAGCGTGATGACTCCGAGTTTGGTGAGTGGGCCTGTTTTTGCAGACTTCACGTGGTGCCTGTCAGTGAGAGAAAGTGAGAATTGCGAATGATGCCCTAATATAATCTTCGTAAAAGGACACTAATGGAAGATATTAAGTTTGGTTAGATGGTTTTTTACCTGCGTTGGAGTGTATCACCACTTTCTGCTTGCCAATAAGCAAACTTTTTGCATCAAAATATCAATGGAAAGTCCCTGGTGCTGCTCCTCAATTTGAATCGGCTGTGCCGAATGCTAGGACTTGACGTCACCACCTCAGCTGGAGATTTCTGTGAACTGGCGATGTCCGAGAGTAATACGTAACCGTAATATGTAGCAACAACTGTAGCTTAGTGCACTTTTACTTATTGTAACAAAGTTATGTAATTAATTTTTTCTCTGTCAGTCATTGAGGAATCAGAATAGATGATCCGACTTCATTTGTTGAGGTCCCAACAGGGCATGACAGAGGGCGCCACTCCAGTTTCTCAATGTCATCATTTTCATACTTGCAAATGCTCTGTTCTCGCCAGGAAGGGTGAATTTGTTGTTACACAAGCCTAAAATCTTTCAATCTAGCTCTACTTAATATTTCCCTTTAGTGTTCTTTGAAAGATTACATTTTCACTTTCTGTAATTCTTTGATTGTCCACTTTCGAGATAGCTTTACTAAAACTGCATAGAAGTGCTCTAAAGAAGCACCAGCCAAGCACACAAAACATTTTGTGGAAATCATGAAAAAACTTCATTTTAAGTGGTTAGCACTTTAGGGTAGAGATTACTTAGATTGAGGTGCACGTTGAAGAAACCCAGGTGGTCAAAATTTCCGAAGCCCTCCACTATGGTGTCCCTCATAATCATATTGTGGTTTTTATATACTTTAGGGTAGAAATGGGCAAATATTCGGGTGCTTCGAATATTCGAACGAATTTGTGGTATTTCAGGGTGTCTACCGACCGGGAAAACCGGGAATTATCAGGGATTTTGGATTTTCTGGAAAAACTCAGGGAAAACTCAGGGAAATCGTGCTCCCATCAGGGAAAATACAGAGTAACTTTATTGAAAGGGAACGAAAGTCACGGTAACGCTGGCTCGAGATTTCGTGAACGCATTTTTCAAATCGAGCGGAGTGGTGGAGCGGGAGAGAATGGGCTAATGCGTGGCTTGCGGGGACCATGAACGAAGGCACATCGTATCGTGCAATGTTGTCAAGGTGTTCTGTGACTGCGCGGTGTAGTTCTGTATTATTTGTCGCACGTGCCGTGCGTTAGCGCCTGATATGGTGTTTTTGTTATCGCCGCGTGTCAAGTAACAAACATTATTAGTTGTAGTAGAGGTAACGAGCTTGAGTTATCTAGCAAGCGATCGCGATCGTTCGATCAGGAAGCGGATGTTGCCGACAAGGCTTGTATCTTGCAAGCCATCCCGATCGGCGAGAAAAAAGACGGCGACGCTTGTTGGCAGTTAGTCGGAGAGCTCACTCGCCGTGATCCGAGCTTTAAAGATGCTATTTAGGACTCCGTGAAGAATAGAATAAATTTCCGGGCGAAAGCGAGCGTAACTAACAGGCCCATTTACAGCAAGGGAAAGCTTTTTTTTTTTTTTTTCCGGTGAGGGCACTGCTGAATCAAGTTTTAGGCAGTCGACCGATATTTTTTGGGGCTGCAGCTCGCAATTACCAGCCACACCACTGCTTATGTGGATGTTCTGCTACAAAGCCGAATCACAAAACTTTTCAGAGCCAAGGCATAGCGGCGACCGAAATTCGCAACACCGGCACGGGTACCACTTGCTCGATTCGGCGCGCGATGTGAGAAAACAGAAACGTGGCCACCATAATCGGATGTGCCGTAATTCAGGCTGTTGGCGTGCTTTCATGCAATCTTAGCCCACAGCTGTATTGCTTTTTTTTTTTTGCGATAGCAATTATATTGGCCGCGAGATCGAGCGGAGTCGCTGCCTGGCGGCTTCTGGCTGAACCGCGCCTAGTGTGGATTGCTCCATGCGTCGCCTGCTAGCCGCGTTGTGTTTGCATGTGTGCGTACGTCATGCAGGTCCTGAACAGGCGGTTTGCTCCGTTGCGTTAGTGCAACTTTAACCGCTCGTACGTATGACTAACACGATGTAAAGAAGCATTTGGCCTTGATCTGCTGTATGTGTACTGTAATAAGATCAGTGAGTGCACTTGTCAAGAGTGCTGTGTGCGGTCGTCATACCCTCCGTTCACGAGAGTCATATCAGTGTAGGCTCTGTGGCTCTGTGGTCGAAGCGCATTGCAAGGTGCACTTGGTGTTGTCCTAAAGATGAGAAGTAATAAATCTCATGTAAATATAGCCTTTTCTCGGTGGTAAAAAAAAAAGGCTCTCATGCACTTGCACGTTGTGGTTAGGTGTATAACTTCGGGACTGTCGTTTATAGGTTACGTGACGAGCTTTAGTTGTGTACGGTCCTGGTCCCACTACAAAGAAATATTTCTGTCAATTCACGTCTGACACTTCGGTACTTAAATTGCCCTCTAAAAAGAACAGAAAAAGCAATGACACGGAAATCGCAAAACTGAGTTACCTTGCGCAATTATAACTTGTGGCGAAATGTATACAAAAACACCGATTTACTTAGATTAAGATACACGTTAAAGAGCCCTGATGGTCAAAGTTAATCCAAATGGCGTACTTTACCTTGACGTCGTAGTAATTTCACGCGAAGCCACATCTTTTTTTTTCTTTACATTACTTTGAGCGTTTGTGTTGCGTTGTTATAGCTAGTAGATTGATGGAAGGCAACGGACATTATTCGCATGAAAAAATGTATTTTGGTCCTGTGAAATAACCGGGCCTTTGTTCCACTACTGTCATGCAAGTAATCAGTCGAAGAAAGTTCCGTGCTGTACCTTTGTGTTACCTTTGTGTACTGTTACTGGAATAAAAAAAAAGCGTGTGCGTGTTAAACGTCTCCGTAGTGCTTAAGTGCTGTCAGCCACGTACATTTCCTCAGTAAACCTATCAACTGTCCTACAGTTCATGGAGAACTGAATAAGAAATGCGGATGAATATTTGAGCATGCAGTGCACATAGTGCTATTTGAAGTCATCGTGCACGAATACGGGCTTTCTTTTTATTGAGGGGTATCCAGATGAACTAGAAGAATTCAGTTGCACTACAGCAGTGCGTAGTAGGTGGAACACAAGCTAAACATGTACAAATAAAACAAAAGAAAACGTCATTCATTGCGAAAACACCGACTGTTGCCGAAGGCGAGCAACCCGTTCGTTGGCAGAATGCGCTTCTCTCACAAGTAATAGTGACGTTCGGCGCGCTTCGTGCATTAATTCGGGAATGAAGAGCACACATATTACGAGAAAGTTGCAGTCAACGCATTTTGTTTGCCGGAAAATCGGGTCAAATCGCTCACAACGAAGCGCTGTTGTATGCGTTTGTATACGCGCCGACAACCGCCTATCCACACTGGCGCGGCGACGGTGCTGCCACCTGTAGCCCGATCTCGCGGCGAATAGACACTTCAGGCGAACTTTTTGCCTTGGCCATGATCTTCCTTATCAAGTCCAAATCGCGATTACGTCACCCCGCGCATCCTATTGGCCTCGAGGCCCTCCACTGGAAACGCCGGCGCCACCGACGGCGTGACGTGCTTGGCAGGATCACGTGGTCTCAGCGGCCGCGTCGGCTGCTTGTGGCGCACTGCCGCGTGCTTTGAAAACGAGTTTCAAGTCCCACATGCGCTGCGGCCTGTTCAAATTCGGAAGTTTTCTCTCATTTTCTACTCAATTGAAACCATTGTAATAGAGTGGCTGCCTTCGAAGGCGACGAACATGGGGCTCTACCGCTCGGTGCCGCAGTGCCGCGCTTACGCAAAGGAGCCCAGTGTCAGCCTGCACTGGTAACCGCGGGACATGAAACTGCGTGAAGCATGGGTTGTAAAGCTAAGAACCGGCAAGTAGCCATCCGCTACTAGTCTTGTGTGCAACAAGCACTTCCGCGACGAAGACTTTTGTTACTGCGTCGGGCCTGCGATGTTCGGTGAGTAGCAGACAGCGCGCACTGAGACGATGGCTCGCGCGCACTTCCCGCCGGCAAATGATGCTTATCTGCCACAGGATGGTAAAAGCGCTACCTTTTACCACGTGCGATGCCATCTCAGAACCCTCCAATGCGACCTCTTGATCGTCGGCCCCGTGCTCAGCGTCCACAAAATCGGCTGCAGATGCGCAAGTCATTGTTTAGATACGTTAAATTAAAAGCGCACAGGGTCCCTTATGCATTCGTTAAAGATGACTAGCAGGCGAAAGCCATCTTCTTCTTGTGAGTAGTTGTACTGATTCTCCCGCGCCCCCCTCCAAAAGCGTTCTGCACCTAACACGGTTTTGCACGGCCTCCGTGACCGATCACGGAGGCAATGCAAAGCGACCATGACGTGTGAATACGTCATCATGTGACGTCACATTATGTGACGCCATAATGACGCTGCATATCTTGGCGATCTGTGACGTCATGATGACGTCATATGGTGACACCATCACGTGACGATTATTTTTTGCATCACTCGTGTTGATGCCGCCGACGCGGGACGCCGACGGGCAACCTTCCCATTTGATGAGGCATGCATTGCTTCATAAATTTTGCATTGCCTCCGTGATCGGCCCACCGGCCAACCCCATGTATTTTCTTGGAGCCTCGTTTATTTACGTGGGAAAGATGCCACCCTGTTGGCGTTAGACACGACACTGCTGCCAAAATTGCTGGGGTACACGCCAAATAATTACTATCCTGTTTTGCGGCTGCTGGTTGCTGCAATACCTTCTATTTTATTCACCGCTATTTCAAGTTCATGTGGGTCCTAGTTCACAGCCGACGTTTGCAGAACAAGTCCGGCAAACGTTACTGTATTTTCTTTCTTTTCCTAGGTGTCGCATGCTACTACATGCTCGGTCTCGTAGACTGGTTCTTCTTCCACCAGCAATCTCGAAGTGGTGAAGCTTTGGCCTATGAATTTGTTGATGAGAGAGAGCGGCAAACTCACTGGAATGCAAACGGAACGGTAATTAAGGAGCATTAAAAAAAGGCGTCGCATTTGCTCACGTTTTGTGTGAGCACCAAACGAAATGAATGCGCTGAATAAAGAAACAGAAGCAGCGGCATTTGCCCGCTGAGAAGACCGATCAATACGCAGTGCGAGACAACTTGTCAAATGACATTGAAACGTACCCGAATTTAGACCGAAAAAGAAAAAAAAAACACTCAGTCATCGGGACGGCAGATCACAAAGTTGCCATGCGCACCGAAACCGCAGTTGTAAGGAAATTGTTTTTGAACTGCTCTGATAGCGTCCGCGCAACAGTAGTTGTTTGTTTACTCACAAATTCTCATATTTTGCGGCCTAAAGTTCACAGCGCGGTGCCAAAACGCGCTCGTAGCAAAAGCGAAATTATCAGTACGAACATACATGCAGACGCTCATACATGCAGAGGCACCGTCAGTCGTCGCGAACCCGTGCGATCGCTGGCTTGAGGCTTCTTTCTGTTATTATCCGTTTCGTTATACAGGCAGTCTACTCTAACGAGATATTTCACATAGTTTGCACTCAGCGAGTGACTACCTTTCACGCAAGAAGCCGGTTTAGGGGTCTCCAACGCGGTGACAGCGTGAAGCGGGTGCTCGGTTTTCTGCAAAGAGACAGCGACTGTAGACTTTCTTGTGCTTTCAGTTCATCGAAAATGATTATTTTGACAGTAAAGAACACAGTTAATTTCTAAAGTACTTACAGAAATGCCCTGGAGGGCTTCCGCGAGGAGTTTTTGTAGAGCGCCGACAGCAAAACCTATGGGGAGCGCGCCGGCGGTATCCTGCCTAGCACGCAATCGAGGCGCGTCCGATAGAGGGCGACTCCGTAACTCCTCGAGGCCAATACTCTGTGCGAGTGAAAGTGCGCGAACGCTGCCGACGAATGGGGCTTAAGCAGAGATGAAACGAGCCGACCGTCTCCTTCGCGCGATGGGCACATGGAGATAGGAGCCGGAGGGTTGGGGAGGGGGGGGGGGAGGGCTGTGCAAGTCCGACAGGAAGTGCGTACTTTGTACCAGCGGGTGTGGTCGCTTGTGCCGCGGTATCTTTAGAAGGGATCAGCAGACGACACATACCTTTGTAGGTGTTGTGCTGTAATTACAAAACTTCCGTTGAAGCCATAGCAGTGGCAGATCCAGAGGGGGGGGGGGGGGCGGTAGCGGTGATCACCTCCCCTCCCTTCTGTGCCTGTCGTCCACCTCCTTTGACAGGCTGCCTGTTGAGTTTGCCCCCTTTGTCAGGCTGCTTTGCCTACCACTGCCCAGAAAAAGTTTAAAAAAAATCTTGTCCCTGCTCTCTACCTCTCCCCTCATCGCTATACCCTTTCCTGCTTCCTTATGCACATTTCCAACGAAGGCTTCTTAGGTGCCGCCATAATCCCATCTGGGCTGTTGTAAATATGCGTGACCCACGAAAATGCACTGCTGAGGCGGTGGCTTCAGCCTTTGTACTCCCCCCGCCTCAAAGTAGGCACCTGGATACGCCCCTGAGTCATAGATAGGTCACTTCTCTTAATGCAGCGGCTGCGTTTCCTGAAAGAGTGAGCTGCTGGCCTATATTCATATAAAATTCCTTTTTGTTGCTATCGGATTCACCATTTCGCTCTTGCGGTGAAACTATGACCTTTTTTTCTAACGTGCGACGGTTTTCGATGTTGCGCGTTCGTGGAGAACAAATGGTTCGGCTGGGCAACGTGATAGCAAAGGCGTCGCACTGCTCTGGGCAACATGCGAGGATGTGACAAGCTGCAGCAGCAGAATAAGCGCAATTCCACGGTACATTAAACTTGCATTTGTTTCGTCTTTACATGTGACACTCAGGCAAGGCATATAATTGTGATTGCTGCACCTCAGGCTGAACAAAACTGTTTTTTTTTCACGCACAAAAAAAAAAGCTTTTTCATGTTGCCGAGCATTCTTGTGGCATTTTCAGTTTAATATTAATCCTTCGGTAACTATGCCTCGCATGAAAGGTTGAATTTCAGTTTAACGAAGTTTCGATATAATGAAGTAAATTGCCGCTTCTACCAGCTTCGCTATATTGAGGTTTAACTGTTCTTTGTACTATTCAAATGGGATTAAGTCATATTTATTTTTAAACGTGCGTTAGAGATTGACATCATGCGACATGGTGTCTACCCATCTTGACAAAAAGAAAAGTTCTGTTTCACTCGGAATTTTAGCAAAAACTCTCAGGGAAAACCTGGTAAACTCAGGGAATTTAGAAATGTCAACTCGGTAGACACCCTGAAATTTCAAAGTACAGTAGACTCCCATTAAGACGAACTCGAAGGGGACCACGGTCATCTGTTCGTCTTATCAGGAGTTCGGCTTATCAGAAGCGCCCCCAAAAAGAGACATGCTGACATGCCAAGTGCATCCAAATATGTTACTTGGAAACACTGAATGGAGTAGACTTACAATGGGGGCAAAAAGACAAGAAAAAGCATTTATTTGGCTCATCTAGATAAAAACTATGCCTTCAAGCAGAGTATCTACACGAATCTTACGAGCACCCAATTTTGCATGTTCAAAAATAAAAATGCTCTTGAAGATGTTTGCTTCCACATTTCAACGATAAAACTGTAGCGTGCTCCTATGTTGACGATTAGAAAAAAATTAAGAGCACAATTTTTTTTGAAAGAATGTAAAATTTATTGCCCTGGCAGTTCCTTTTCTTCTGCGAGCCTGTTTTGCTGGCTCTAAGATCACTTCTGGATACGCCTCGGTCGTGTGCTGTTGCCTTGACAAAGTCATTATAGGCTGAGTTGCTTAAGAAAGTGTGCAAGGTTTCTTTCGAGGTGCGGATATTGTCCCATTTTTGGCCCGTATTAACTTTTCCTGATCAACGTGCAGCTGAAGATATCCCATCGCGCTACTCACGGTCACAAGCCCCGCGCACACGATAAAGACACGACGCAGCTATATTCACTGTGCGAAACAGCCTTCCTTTGTCGTGCGCTTCCATAATCAAAATGGCTCATCACAATTTGCACTTCACTGGGAACAGATACAACACGCACAGGTCCTACGAAATCCAACGCGAATTTACCACAAAATGTGCTCGGCTGCCATTTTGTGATGGTGATGACAATGCACGTGACCCCTCTGACGGGAGTGCACCGCAAACGTCGGTTTCGTACTCGATTGTAAAGGGGTATTCAGACGGGGGACAAATGCTCGGGGGATAAAGGCGGAGCCTAGTGACGTCAGCTTGCGAGGAGAAGTCTCCACAAATGCCCCCCACTCACACGGACCAGGCGAACAGAGGGGGAGACCAGTGTTACTAGACTACTCTGGTGGCTTGTACCACCCGTTTGACGAGCTGCTGACGACGAGCTGCAGACACCATGCGGCTGCAGACTGGACACCCACTGCCGCTCTCTGCAGGAGCAAGTGCAACAATGTGGCCAAACAAGAGCCCGAAATTCCGCCATATCCCCCACCGCCGGGGGATCGTTTGTCCTTTCGTCTCGCCCGAGGAGGCGTGGGAGGGTCACGCCCACTCGCTAATCCGTGACGTCACGGTCATGTGATCGGCAATCCCCCCGTCTCCCCCCAGCATTTCTCCCCCGTCTGAATACCCCTTAATGCACAGGCCTTTTTTGTTCCTGTCATCGCTTTCTTCTTCTTCAAGCTCCTGTGTTCTTCTTTTCTCCTTTGTACTCCAGCTGGGAAACCGAAGAACAGGGGGGGGGGGGAATACAAAAGGACGCAATGGCTTGGGGGTCCAAGTTGTAAATCCCTCTACTCTTTTTGTTGCTTCTTTGCTGATAAAGCCCGCACCTCCCCCACCCGCAGGCTGGGGGTGAGGGGGGATACCAGCTTTATCTACTGGCTGACGGTTCTTCGTTGCTTCGCGTCTTTGCTCCAGGAAGTGCTTTTTAAAAATCTTTGCTTTTTCTCAGTTGCCTGAATGCCCCACCAAGACTGCAGTGCTCGTTTCGCAGAATCGCTAGCGTTGCCGATCACCGCGAAAGTTTGTCTTAACAGAAGAGTAGTTGGGCGGTTCGTCTTAAGCGAATTTTTTTTTTGCATTGAGTCTATGGGAAACCAAACAAATAGTCCCGTGTTGTTCGGCATAAGCGAGAATTCGTCTTAACCGAGTTCGTCTTAACGGGAGTTCACTGTACTTGAAATGAGTAAATATATGTATGTTTGAGCTCGTATAATCCCCCTGTATAGGTGGTTTCACAGCAGCGTAGCAGTGCTATGCCGTGAAAACACCCATTCAGGGGAAATCCACATTGCAGCGAAGCCACACTTCAATGTACCTTAAGAGAGTGTTGAGGCAAGCTCATTGGTACGGATCCATTAGAATACACGGCACTTAAAGGGAAGCTCAAGCACTTTTAAAAAAAAATTACTTTGGAGTGTGTAATCATAGTTTGATCTCTGCTGAATTCGAAAACCAATGTAAGAGTTCGCACAACTGAACGCAAATAGCATTTCTTGCAAAAAACAGCGGCTGCAGCCACAGGTCTTAAGATTCTGAGTGAACGCGGTGACGTCATGTTCAATGTGCGCATCATCGGCAACATCAAAGCATGACTTTCGCGATCAGTCTCACCAACGTGCGCAGCCGGAACTAGTCACGAAGGCCACGGTTGGAGATACGACAGTGCTTGGGGGCTCCCCGGCTATTACGCAGTTCCAGTTAGTTCGTTTCCACTTTCCACGGGTTCGCGTGGGCGGAGCAAGGCAAACTTTTTTTTCGCTTATTTTAAAGCTCCTGCTCCCACAACAGCGGAAAAAATTACACCATCGTTGACAATAATGTTGGTCCTTGTTAACAACGCAGTTTCACCGAATTCTAAACCACTTCAGCTTCCCTTTAAGGAACACAAACACACGGGGCGAGAATGAGGACGGGCGCTGACTGCCAACAGTTGGTTTATTGTGCGTTAACATGTATAAAGAAGGCGACAAGAAGGGAACATGGAAGGAAGAGGAGCTATGTGCTTGGGTGTGACGATGACATTAGACGAAGATGCTTCTGATTATTGCCCGAGATATTGCAATTCCTTGTCTGGGTGAGGGAACAGGGAGAGCAGGTGTGTGTGTGTGGGGTTTTCTGCCCTGAATAAACTTTCATCTTTGTGTAAACTCGTCAACGGAAATCCCCCCAACGCCAAATCCTGCAAGAAGAGTCACGCTCCGCCCTATGTACAGTGCAAAAAAGTGATCGTATATAAAATTCCCACGATGTGTGGCAGACCATACATCGGCCAGTCGAGACGATAGTCTCAGTGATCGTCTACGAGAGCACGCAAACAGTATCAAGAACAAGCACGGTAGAAATTTAGCTATCCATTGCGCAAACTGTTGGTGCTCTCTGCTGCTGAAAAAAGCCAAAGTGGTGCTCCGATACAAGGACAATCTGGCACGTGAAATGTTTGAAACATATACCATGATGTGCAAAGGCGTGGATTGTGTCAGTGCCCCTTCGCTCACCTTAACAAACAAGGAATTGTGATATCTTAGGCAATAATCAGAAGCATCTTTGTCTAATGTCATTGTCACACCCATGCGCATAACTCCTCTTCCTTCCATGTTCCCTTCTTTTTCTCTCCCTCTTTATATATGTTAACGCACAATAAAACCAACTGTTGGCAGTCTGCGCCCGTCGACCCATGTGTTTGTTTTCATTAAGCGCTGTGTATTCTAATGGTTCAATGTACATATTACCTTCACCTCAGTTCATTATTTTTTAAAGTTCGAAAGCGTGTTATGTGGGTTATATGCGCTAAGCATAGTAACTTTTAAAACATAGTGTGTTGTACCAGTTTTAAAATGAAAATTTGATCAAAAAATGACATAAAAGAATTTTAAAAGGCGTGCGTATACAAGTAAAAACGTGCAGTAAAAAAATCCAGTATATACAAAATGCGGTAAAATGTATTGTTTCTTAACTCTCTTTTTTGAGCTGTGTAGCATCAGTGCACTCATCAGCACATCACAGTCCCTGACTCTCATGCCACTGAAGGAAACAATTCCGAGTAGGGTGGTAAAACACAAGTGCACATTGCAAGTTCTGCAGAAACAATTCGTGTTTAATTCAATTTTGTTGTGTTTGTAGAACAACTTGCAGTTTCTGCACCTTTCTGCATTTCCTGGCTTGTGGAGCGTGCGTTTTGTGAAGGGTGGTGGAGGAGTGCGAGCTGGTTTGGCACCATCGAGATTGAAAATCTGCCGAATCAGTTCTTCTCTTAATGCAGGATTGTCATATTCAGCCTTTTTTTCTAGTTCCGGGATCTCTGGGTGTGAAATAAAACTAGGCAATATCAGTGCAGTGGAGGAAGAGTGTTTTCCACCACCGAACACTTCTCATAAGGACGTTGTAATAGCCAATCATCTGGTCTGATTTATGTACTCCGAGCATGCCAGAATTATATTCGTGTATAAGCGATGGTTTCATTACAGAAATTTGAGCCCAAGTGTTTCCCCTTTTTTCCCTTCTTTTTGCCTGTGACAGTCACACTTGCTGTGTGAATAGTGCTCGTCATGTTCACAACGGGACAGTGTTTCCATTGAAGGTATAATGTACCACAATCACGGAACCATCTTACGTCACCACGTCGCGCTTTTTACCCCGTTGTGTGTCTTTCAGTTGTTCAGGAAATCCTTGGTCGTCTTTTCTAGTTGTACCACAAGCCAATGTTCTTCGGTCGATCAGATGACCAAACGTTGATGTGTAAAAGTTGTCCATAAATATTTGAAGCCCCGATCTAAGTATTCAGCACACAGCTGGCAAACCACATCAAAAGCTAATCCATGAGGTCCTGGCTGATCACGCTTGCCGGTATACAGTAGAACCTCGTTGATACGTTCCCACTTAGTACAATTTCCCGGCTCCTACGCTCGAAATCACGAAAATTAAAAATAACCCACTACAGCTGTGTGTAATACGTTCCTCGAAAATACGATTATTCGGCTGCAACGTTCAGCACCGCGGAAAACTGTGGTTGTATAATACGTTTTGGACTAAGGAACTCTCATTCAGGTGTGCAAAAAGGGCCCTCTCATGTTACTTGGGAAGCGCGAAGTGGCCGACAGCCGCCGCGCGGTGACGGCAGCTTCTCCGCAGTGCCTTTCCCCCTCCGCGCTTTCTCTGCTTTGCACAATTGTCCCCTCCGCGTCTCTTCCGAATTGCTCGATCATCCCCTCCGTGTCTTCTCCGAATTGCTCGATCGCCGCTATGTGTCAACCACACAACGACCCGAAGGCAGGCGGCGACGCTGGCCGTCAAAACAGTCAAAATCTTCAAGTGGCTTGCCGCGGAAACGCACATGCCGCTGCCGCATCGCCACCGCTGCACTACATGCCGCGACCCGTAACCATAGCAACGCCGCCATTGTGCCCAGTGAATATGGCCGATAATTTCCCCCACACTTGTCTCCCGGAGCGCATTCGTTTTTGGGTTGCTCCGCCCGGCGCAATTCCAGTCGGTGTATTTCTCTGGCTGGGCAATTCTGCCTACCAGCGGGTCAGAAAAGATTTGTTCTGGAAGATATCTGGGAGGTTTCTGGTTATCAGACGCCAAAATGAGACGATGCGCGCTCGCCGCCATCTTTGTGAGGACTCGACAGATCGCAGTGTGGGCGCTTGGGGACTTCACCTTCGGTTGCCATTACGCCGGGCGTTATCTTTTAAAGCCCGTTCCTCCGTGCAAGATGGTGCGATTACGAGTGGCGGCGAACATACCAGCGCATGTCTCAAGTTAAGACAGAATGCAAACTGATCAGCGCGAGTGTGGGACGTATTATGCGATAGCCACGAACAGCTGTCGCTTTCGGGGACGCTTATCACTTTTGCGAGATTTCGCATATCGTGTTGTACCACGATTGTTACGTGCACTGCGAAGAGTTGAGCTTGTTAAGCCTTTAGAGGGGCGGCAGTTTTCTTCACGGACAGGGCAATTCACGTGTGATCTTGCGAACGTACGTGATCGTATCCCAAATGCGTATGCTCGAGAATATCAATTCTGCTCTTCGGCAAACCTGGCCCCATATTTCCAAGCGGCAGTGCAGAAAGAACCGACGCTCATGCGGCGCAAAGTTTTGTCTGCTGACATGGCGGTAGCGTTTCTTTACGTTTACGCTGGTTGTCCCAGTGTTCAATTTTGCAATATTCGGGTTGTCTTGGGATTTGAATACACGGGACCACGGCATTATTTTTGATCAGGACTGGAACTAGCTGGCCAACCTCTGGCTGCCAGCGAGATGCCAGGAGTTCGAAAACCGAAGAGTCCCTCCATGTTTCTTGAGAAATAAATGTGTTTTGCCCTTGCACCAAAATATGGGCTTGTCAGCCTCAATTTTTACTGGATTTGGATCGTACATTTATTTTTTGCGTTTTTTTCGGAAACGTATCAACGAGGTTCTACTGTATATAGTAGACTCCCGTTAAGACGAACTCGAAGGGACCGTGGTCATCTGTTCGTCTTATCAGGAATTGAGCTTATCAGAAGAGCCCCCAAAAAGAGACATCCTAACATGCCAAGTGCGTCCAAATATGTTGCTTTAAAATATTGAATGGAGCACACTTACAATCGGGGGAAAATGACAAGAAAAAGCGTTTATTTGGCTCATCTAGATAAAGACTATACTACAGTAAAAAGTTCGTTAATTCGGATTTCACGGGACCGGAAAAAATGTCCGAATTAACCGAATGCCGAATTAATGAACGAACAGGAAAAACAACACTAAAATCAAGTTGGAGAAGCATACCTTTATTTGCTGAAGTATTTTGTAATGGTCATCTGCGTTTTCACGCAGATTCCAGCTGACATTACAATTTTTCTTAACTCTTCCAAATGGCCAACAGCATGCAAACTGTTGGAAGTGCTCAGGCAAACGTCCCCTAATATCAGAAGCGCCTCCGAGACTTCCCGTGAGGTGCGATGAGGTCGTGGCTGCATCTCGTTGCATGACTCTTCGTCAGAATCGTGGTCTTCCTGGGCGCCCGTGACATCATTAATAATTTCTTGATCGGTCAGGAGACCATTCGTCGGTCGGTCATAACGTGCTGTCTCAATTCGCCGTTCTTCAGAGCTTCCAAAATTGCCACTTTAGTTGCCAAGTTCTTCGCTTCGTACTTCTGCCGCTTTTCCGGCGCTGCCATCACTGTAGCGCACGATGGTGGTGGCATGCAAACACGGTCACAACGGAAAAAAAAAGAATTCCGCAAGAAGACACGGTGCCGACACGACAATAGAAGGGAAAATGGCGTCGGAGGGGCAGCGGAGTGAAGAAAGAAGACGCGGACGTAGCTAGTGGTGACGCTGTGATCGCCCCCACTAGTTGATGACGATGGCGATGCCACTCAGGTTTCGGTTTCACTCCAGTGGAGCCAGCACTGCTTTACCACTTTTGTGTAGTGGCAGCCGTCAGCATTTGTCCGAATTAAGCGGTTCAGAGCCGAATTCTGACAAATTAAAGAAGGTTTGGTCTCATAGATTGACGTGCACTTTGGCCGGGACCAATAGAGCCATCCGAATTATCCTAATTTCCTAATTAACGGGTGTCGAATTAACGAGCTTTTGCTGTATATACGCAAGGACGCAATTGTATCGGTACCGCTAAGACCGTCTATGTATGCCACCCAGTCTGGCAACGCGCTCGAGCACTTCCGGTGCGCAAGCAATAAACATGAGTTCTTCCATGGCCACTGTACGTGTCGGTCTCGTTGCATACATAGTGTCAGAAGTGGCTAGATCACCACGCTAGAAAATGACTGAGCTTCTGCCCCCAGAGCCGTTACGTTTCGGAGATAATGTGGCGGAGAACTGGATTCGGTTCAAGCAGCGAGTCGAGCTGTACTTCACCGCCACAGAATCCTCGGAACCGGGAAAGCAACGCAGCCCCGCCCAGAAAGCCGCCATCTTGCTTCACCTGGCGGGCCAAGAGGCGATCGATGTTTATAACACTTTTCATTCTTCGGCAGCCCTTGGTCCCACCATGGGCGATGATTCTGTAGGTGCTTCTAGTTGTCTGGGGGGCGCACATAGTTCCCTTGCTGCTGCTGTTGATCTTGCGGTCACTAAGGGAAGGTCAACGCTCATGAATGCCCGTTTTGCATCGGTTGCTCCCTGCAGTCCTGACTGACTCCCCTCCCCCGCGTTACTAAGTCCAGTAGGATGAAGCTGCTGTGGTGCTGAGTTGCTAGAGTATTTTATTTTCCGTAAGTCTTGGCGGTTCCTTGCTGTGTTGCTGGTACTTCTTTTTGTCTTGCGTCACTGCGTCTACGCTCTTGGTTTCACTCCACGCTTTGGTTTGTGCGGCAGCGATTTCCTTAGCCTTGGCCCACTCAACAGCTGTGCTGAGCATCAAGTCTTTTTTGGCTAGAAGCTTTTCTCTCAACGCTTTACTTGATGTGCCGTACACTATTTGGTCACGCAGCATCGACTCCCGGAGGTTCTCAAAGTTGCAGCTCTTCGATTTCAGTTGCAGGTCCCGATAGAACTGCTCGAAAGGCTCACCTTCGGTCTGCGTGCGGCTTCGGAACACGTAGCGCTCGAACGTCTCGTTGCTCTGAGGTAAGCAGGAAGCCTCGAATGCTTGGACTAACTTGTCGTAGTCCTGCTTTTCTTCTCCAGTGAGGTCGAAAGTGTTATAAACATCGATCGCCTCTTGACGCCACCCAGTCTGGCAACGCGCTCGAGCACTTCCGGTGCGCAAGCAATAAACATGAGTTCTTCCATGGCCACTGTACGTGTCGGTCTCGTTGCATACAGCAATAGCCTGGGGGTCCTAGCTGTAAATCCCCCTACTCCAGTGATTCCACTCCTGCGCCAAAGTGCGCCAAATGGCATTTACTGCGCCATCCTGATAATATCGACGAAAATTGTGCCAAACTGCGCCAAAGTCTCGGGTTTGGGCACATCTATCACCAGCAATCGGACCGCCGGCGTGTCAGAACATGTGCAGCTTGATCTTGGGGCTGCCAAAGTCGCAACCATGGACCGAGAATTATTCTGCTGAATAAATAGCGCTCGCGCGTGCGTCCCGAGTAAGGCACGATGCCATGCATAGTGCCGACGCAGCTTCTGTTCTGCAAGTCGGCTCGACAGCAAAACGCGCTCTCCGCAGAGGCTCGTGACGTCTAGGCCTATCGGTAGCGAGAAAGTGCGACGGCAATTCATTGGTGGACGTCCTCTGTTCCAGAAACGCTGCTGATAGCTCGTTTCAAGCGTCGCACGGCACGCAAGGAAAGTAATGTTCAGTAATACCTACATGCGTGTCGCTAAAATGTCTGTCACTTCTGTTTCTGCACATCGCGGAATGAAATCTGGGATATGGAACAATATCGAATTTTCCTTGGTTCGCGTTTATGGAAGAGCACGCGAACGGTGGGGACGCGTTGGCACTTTTCCTCAGATATACTTTATCCATGGATCTTCATCCAGAAGTGCTTTTTCGCAATTCCTTCCACCGGCACATCCGAGTTCGTAATCACTCTGCGGTAAATACCCCCTAAAAGGCCCTGCCCTTTCGAGCTCACGTGCTAGGGTTCCAATTCGAATTTTTGCTTGCTTTTTTTAACAATGTAATCTCATTATTAAAGCATAGTCTCCTGGTTGAAGCAGCTGCAAATACGCAGCTGTCAGTAGCGGGCCCGTCGCTGACGGCCCACAGTGAAGCGGCTACGCCATGTTACACGTCCGCCCCTCGCTTTCGAGGGTCAGTAGCTGACGGTTAAAAAAACTCAATTTCACTTAAGGGCGAAGCAATGAATGCGATACCAACAAATTGTATTGTTAAACGAAGTAAGGCTAGCAGCTAATTCTTTTGGATCCGATCTCGCGTAATTCAACAAAACGCTGGTTTAAGGGAATATGGCCACTCCAGGAACCGAAGTGTTTTTGTGCTCTGAGTTTTCTAAACGCGAAGTAAGCGTTGAGAGCACAGCAAGTTTACGAACCTTCTCCTGATGCCTCGAGATAGCGCGCGCGCCAGCAACTGCGCCCTCCGAACTATGCGCCTCCCCCCCGCTCCCCTGACGTCCCTTCGTGGTTCTTACGAAAGACGGGCGGGGCGTTTCCTCTCTGTTTGATGAGCAATCGACGGCAGGCCCGCACACGCGAAGATGTTATCTCATGCGCACTCCGTGCGACGGAGACAGACGGCCGGCTAGTTTTATCTCCGCTTCAGCCACGTTCGTCGTCAGCGCTCGCGAGCTTTTACCCGCGGCTAGAATGCGCGTGGTGATGCTATTAATTTGGACTTTATACGGAAAATTACGGCAACGGCGACGGCAAAATTCCGCCGAGAGTGTCCATATAATTGCTATCACAATAAAAATTGAAAAAAACAATTGAGGAGCCATTTCACTCTCTGAAGTGGGTGATAAGCGAAGCTGTTTCGCGCATGGCACAGATGTGACATGGTGGAGGCCAGTTTGGTATGTAAGGCCAGGTTGTTAACGGCCAAGCTGTTAACTTTCAATACGCAATATTAATGCGAAAGCCTTAGATGCTTTATCAAACACGAAAATTGACCATAGGTGGCGTCAATCGATTGATGCAAAAAATAATCATCACGTGATGGCGTCATCATCACGTCATAGATCGTCAAAACTTGTGAGGTCATCATGGCGTCATATATCATGATGTCACGTGATGACGGCATCGTAGGACATCGTCGCTTTACACTGCTTCCGTGATCGGTGCGCCGTTCATGGAGCTAGCGCAAAACCAGGTGAGGTGCACAAAGCTTGCAGAGAGGGAGGGGGAGGATCAACCTGTCGATCGAGAAGAAAAAGAACCTGGCTTTCGCCTTGGAGTCTTCTTAGGGGAATGCATTAGGGACAGTGTGGCTCTTTGGCATTGAGGCACTGCTGTACATCGCGGCGTTTGTCTACCACGTCTGCTGACAACCCCATAGATGTATTTAGAGTGTTATTTCATAAAGTGCAATTTTATTGATCCGGATTTCTGTTTATTTCTTAGTGTCGAAAATAATCGCCGAAGAGGTTAATCCAGAACACTCAACTGCATGAGCCCTTATTTTTTCATTAGCGAGTGAAGTATGGAGTTCTCCTGAAATGATTTTTTCCATGAGATTTGCAATTAATCGAAATATTTCTAGCCTTCATAAGAGCCCTGTAATAATATTCAGGGGCTTGAATGTTAATGCAATATGCTTCTATAGTGCACTCCAGGATGTAAAATTTGCTGCTCCAAAGTGCTCCCAGATGCAAAATCATCTGCTCCAAAGTGCTCCAAGATGAAAATTTTTGCTGCTCCAAAGTGCTCCCAAACGGAAATTTCGCTGCTCCAAAAATTGCTCCAAATCAGAAGTCTTCGGTAGCATCACTGCCCTACTCTTTTTGCTTTCCTTCCTGATAAAGCTGGCACCTCCCCTGTGCGCAGGCTGGGGGTGAGGGGGATACCGGCTTTATCCACTCACCTTTGTTTCCCGTTCATCTCGCACCCTACACGTTGCGATTTGCTTTGCGTCATTGCTCCAGGAAGCGATTTTTTTTTTCTTTTTTGCTTTTTCTCGGCCGCCTGAATGTTCCACCAAGACTGCAATGTTCGTTTCGCAGAATCTCCAGCGTTGTCGTTCACCACGGAAGTTTGTTTTAACAGAAGAGTACAGTTAGGCGGTTCGTCTTAAGCGGATTTTTTTTGCGATGAGTCTATGGGGAACCAAACAAACGGAAACGGTCCTGTGTTGTTAGGCATAAGCGAGAATTCGTCTTAACCGAGTTCATCCCTACTCCGGGAGCTTACTGTACTCTGAAACGTACCGTGTATCTGGTGCCGGTGTCAGCTAGGACCCAGAGCTTGTAGCCCCATTTTGTAACCTTGTCTTTCATGTACTGCCCGATCACCCCTTCGACTTTACCATCTGTTCGCCCACAGAGAGATAATGATGTGGCTGGAAAAGTTTCACCAACACCTGATTGACGTGCTCCATGAGCCACCATACGATCCGGTGCTTCCCTCTGCATAGCTGGCTCACATCATCCAAGTCAGCAACGTGGAGCATAGCAAGCAATGCGATGAAACGGCATCGCAGCTTTATTCGTCGTGGGAGCAGGCCACTGTAAAGGTCTCTACACTCCAGTAAAGCTTCAGCCACGGAACCTTGATGAAGCCCATGTTGATGAGACTGTCAGGGTGTTTATTTGACGGCACTCAGCAACAATACACAATGGCAATAGTCGGGTCAAAACATCGGGTCTCGGCGCGAGCTGCGTTCTTTCAGGAGAAGCCGAAGAGGACGACCCACTAAAAGGAGCTGGAGAGCGCAACCCATAACTCAGTTCTAAGGCTTCGCTACAATTACTTCGGGTACGAAAAGGGAGCCGCCCAGCGACCTAACAGTTTGTCACTATGAGCAGGTCGTAGTAGGTCTTAAGGTGCTCCACGTTGACAATATCATGCCCTCGCCGGCACATGTCCGGAGATGGTTCAATGGGTTCAATGAGGTAATTCACCGGGGATGTGCGCTCGACGACCCGGTAGGGGCCTTCGTATTTTGGCAGCTGATTTGAAGAGAGGCCAGTTGCAATAATAGGGACCGAGAGCCATACAAGCGCTGCAGGGAGGAACGTGGGCTTAGAAGGAGTGGGGCCACCGCAAATGCTCTTCTGCCGCTCTTGTTCATGTGTTGTAAAAGTCTTGGCAAGCTCGCGACACTCTTCAGCAAGCCTGGCTGTGGCAGAAATAGGCACACACTCAGGTGGATCGGGCTTGTGTGGAAGGATTGTGTCAATGGTGTGCGACGGGTGCCTGCTGTATAATAAGGGTGAGAAACCAGTAGTGCTCTGAAGGGCAGTATTGTAGGCATAGGTGACGAAGGGCAGAATGGCATCCCAATTTCTGTGATCGGCGGCAACGTATATTGAGAGCATGTCGCCGAGCGTGCGGTTAAAGCATTCGGTTTAACCGCATGCTGAACAACGATTGTCAGTGGAAGCACGTGGCACTTAACAATAGTAGGTTCGAAATTCCTAGAAGAAGGGCTTAACTCTCATTGGTTTTCGTTGTGTATGTACTGTACCGAATGGATTCAAGAGCACCCTTAGGAAACGTTAATACCTGCTGACTGGAGTGCATTGAACTTGTGAATAAGGTATGACTCTGTATATTTTCTGTCTCTTGGGGACTAGAAGTTTGACTGAAGTATGTAAAGGTTGAGATCGTCAAAGTTGTGACCTGCTGTATTAAAATGCTGTGCCACTGCTTTGGGTAACTTCCTCGCCATGTCCGCGTGATGCCCGTTTAATCTAACATTAACAGACTGTCCCGTTTCGCCAATCTACCGTTTTTGACAATGTGAACATTCGATCATGTAGATTATGTTTGAACTAGTGCAAGTAAAACTAGATTTGATATGATGGACGTTATCACTTCTGGTGCTTCTCTACAAGACCAATGAATTTCATCATTTCATCTGGGGTCACTTCTTCCCACGAAACATCGGAACGAGCATGTGTCGGTTTTTCCAGTATTTTAGTCCAGCCGTATTTGTTCGTGTTTTCGCAAATGGTTGCTATTGCAGCGGTGAGACAGCTGCGCATCTTGCGCATCTTCGATACGATTCCGTTTTCCTGTGCCAAGCTGCTCCAAAAGCATACAAATCGCAAAAATTGCACCGAACTGCTCCAAAACAGCCTCAAAAGCAAGAATTTTGATGCCCAAGTCAGC
This sequence comes from Rhipicephalus sanguineus, assembly GCF_013339695.2. Classification (NCBI taxonomy): domain Eukaryota; kingdom Metazoa; phylum Arthropoda; class Arachnida; order Ixodida; family Ixodidae; genus Rhipicephalus; species Rhipicephalus sanguineus. Next base: position 13,258,355 of record NC_051182.1, on the reverse strand, counting down.
TTTAGTGGGGAAAGAAGGCTGTGTTCACAATATGATTTTCCAAGCAGCGCCAGGAATACCAAGAAAATGATGCGTTCGCAGAACACACAGACACACCCAAGCGTGTTTCTTCTATGCACCTTTCTAATGAAGGCTCACATCGTGCTGCCATAACCTCCTCTGGAATGTTGTTAATATGCGTGACCGCGCAATGTGTGCTGCCGTGCCCCGAGCGTGCTGCATCTAATAGCTAGGCTGTGTGTTCGGTGCTACTTGTGCTCAGTGAAAACTACTGAGTCACATGCGTAGCGGGGTTGACTTTCAGGTTGTTTGTTGTGTGTAGCGTGCTCCTCCGGTTGCTTTGAAATGCGTAAGAGGCATCACTTCATGCCGGCTGTGGGCTTCACAAGCATTTAGGCTTAGCTTTACGACCGAGTTATCGGTCGACGGCCGTTTCGCTGTGCGACTGGCATGCCTCCTTTTCTGTTCTGCAAAAAATAAAACAGGCCTCAGTGCGTCCGGCGCTTCGTTTGCATGAACACATTGCTTATGGTGCGCGGTGCCTGAAGCATGCAGTGTATGGTCGGCGGGCACTTTACATGACTTGCGGCGCACGGGGGCAATCGCAAGTCTATGTATTATTGGGAGTTCTACATCAACGCCGATGGCCTTCGGTATTAAAGAAAAGAGAACAGGCCAGCACGGACAGTGGCAGTACTGTGGTTGCACGCATCAAGAGGCATTATCACCCCCCTTCCCCCCTCCTCCCTGCCTGTTTGCGATTGTCTTCATGCTCACGAAAAAAGTCAGTTTCGCCACAACGGTGAAGAAATGAATGCGATAGCAAAGGGTGATTCCACGTAAGATCGAACAAACGATGGCTGGTCGACCTCTCAAATTTATTTCAAAATTTTATATATTATTGCCTGATGAGTGGAAAGAAGAGATCCGCAATTTGTTTTGCAGCCAAAATTTTTTTCGAAGCACAGGAAATCAATAATGACGATGAGGTGGAGTGGAGCGCTCATGCGCTCTGCTGTTTCGGCCAACTTTCGTTATGAATTGCACAAAATATATTAAAGTTAGGTAGCTTAAATTTCTTTAACTAAATATATGCATGTTTTTGCTTCTGCTCAGGTATTTTTAGTCTTTATGTGTAGTGTAGATGTTTTTATAAAAAACCTCAAAATTTGCCAAGGAAATGTTATTTTCTTTACTTTGAAGGTCATCTAAAAAAGCCTTGTAGCAGAGCGACAAAAATTCCGCATTACGTTCTTCGCATGCTTATCTACTAAACTGCCGAATCTTACATTTATGTAACGTTTCAGTAAAGAGATATGATCGGGCTAAATTCAAGAAAACACCGAACAATGCAAACTTCTGACGACAATTAAAAAAAAACCCATTTTTTATATTTCTTAAACTTTATATACTTATTCTCCTCCACATCAGCTTTCATAATCATTGAAAACATGTTGCATAATGTCGTTGCACTAATAGTACGGCCCCTCCAATCAGTTTCGCCACAACGACCCTTAGGCAAGGATTGGCAATTCAGACTTCTTGCCCAGCGAGTGTATAAAATGCAAGCAGGATTGAATTGCTTTTTATTAAAAGGCCAGCAGGTACCGAAAAAGGTGTCGCCGGCACTGAAGACGTTAATTTTGAAATTATTTGGTCACTGCAGCGGCCACGAGCGCGGGGCTACAGAGCAGGCATGCGCGCACCCGAGATGCTCGTTGTAAGAGACTGCGCAGTGAGAGCTCGTTTTCGCGTCCTCAGACCGATTGAGTTCGAAAGAGCAACACCTCTCGGGTGACTTGAACGCACGTGCACTGGAGCTTCGCTATTCTATCCGCCCTCTGTTTGCATCGCAGCTAGGCGCTGATAACACGGCGGAGATGGAAGTAAGATGAAAACTCTATAAGGGAGCTATGAGCGTTCGCTTCACGCACGCTTCTGCCACAGAAACTGCGCTGCCCAGTTGCGTTCAGTGGAAAGCATGAACGTGGCGCTCCAGTGGAAAGCAAAATATGGAATGTCAAAGGAAAGAAAAGCAAAACTATCAGTAACCGGATGCGCTTGCCTATCTTAGGTGTCGGCAGCAGATGGCCTGAACTGGCCGCGTGTTCGGTGCGCTGTTCACACTTCATTCGGCGCGGATAGTTCTTGTGCTTTGCTCTTACTCTACTCCTCCTGTGCGTCTCATGTCCAGAAAGTATAGCTCTGAATGAGTGTATTGTGGAGACTACCTTTCGAAGCACAAGCTTAATGGAGTAGTGACACGAATTTTTAAAAAATTTCGCTTTATTGCCCTAAATAACAATGGTGTCGAGAAACCTAAAACGACGATTGTGGTGCCTGGGAATGCATCGTATATATTTTAATTACCGCTACCTTAAAAAGACGCTTTCGGTTTCGATATCGAGGGGGCGGCTTCTGAGTGACGTTTCATAGCACTGTGACATCACGGGGATACAGAAACTTGTGACGTACTAGCGGGAAATCCGTCATCTGCTCGTGGTGCACATAAACAACGATGAGTGAATTGTCGTCCAGTGACCCTAACAGTGATTTCTGCGATTTAGGCTGCATACAGGACGCAGAACTCGCAAACTCGGGGGAACTGTCTTGACCCGTCGGGATAATGTCCTTGCAGTGGGGCTGGCTTGCAGATGCTCAGCGACGAAAACTTCAGTCATATTAAAATATTTTATACGTGTTCTCCGACTCCAGTGTGTGGACAGCGTTGACACTGTATACCAACGAAGCAAAAAATGTCCCTTTTGCGATGTCTCAAAATCGTGTCAGTACTCCTTTATTATTGCAAAGAAGCCAAAATTTCGCAGAGTTACCGACCTAGACATAAATGCATTGAAGGAACGTTTAACGCCCGAAAGATCAGTGACTGCCAGTGAGACGGACTACTTGTGCTACGCGTGCTTTTGCTACCACTGCAATGAAAGATCTTCACGGAACGCACAGTTTAACGGTGACGTTCTTATGCCCCCTAAAAAAGAAATCGACGTCATTAACTAGATCATTGCGACTACGGGTGCACGTGCGTTCAAGTCACGCGAGAGGTGTTGCTGTTTGGAACTCAATCGGTCTGAGGACGCGAAAACGACCTCTCACGGCACCGTCTCTTACAACGAGCATCTCGGGTAGCCCCGCGCTCATGGCCGCTGCAGTGACCGAATAATTTCAAAATTAACGTCTTCAGTGCCTGCGTCACCTTATTCGGTACCTGCTGGCCTTTTAATAACAAGAAATTCAATCCTGCCTGCATTTTATACGCTTGCTGGGCAAGAAGTCGGAATTGCCAATCCTTGCCTAAGGGTCTCATTGGAGGGGCCGTAACAATTAGTGCAACGACATTATGCAACATGTTTTCAATGATTGTGAAAGCTGATGTAGAGGAGAATAAGTGGACAAAGTTTGAGAAATATAAAAAATGGGTTTTTTTTTAATTGTCGTCAGAAGCTTGCATTGTTCGGTGTTTTCTTGAATTTAGCCCGATCATATCTCTTTACTGAAACGTTACATAAATGTAAGATTCGGCAGTTTGGTAGATAAGCATGCGAAGAACGTAATGCGGAATTTTTGTCGCTGTGCTACAAGGCTTTTTGGAGACAAAGACCTTCAATGTAAAGAAAATAACGTTTCCTGGGCCAATTTTGAGGTTTTTTATAAAAACATCTACACTACACATAAAAACTAAAAATACCTGCGCAGAAGCAAAAACATGTATATATTTAGTTAAAGAAATTTCAGTTACCTAACTTTAATACATTTTGTGCAATTCATAACGAAAGTTGGCCAAAACAGCAGAGCGCTCCACTCCACCCCATCGTCATTATTGATTTCCTGCGCTTCGAAAAAATTTTTGGCGGCAGAACAAATTGCGGATCTCTTCTTTCCACTCATCGGGCAATAATATATAAAATTTTGAAATAAATTTAAGAGGTCGACCAGCCATCGTTTGGTCGATCTTACGTGGAATCACCCAGCAACAAATTGGAACGTAACGCGAAGAATGGAAAGCAGCTCGAAATTGCAGCATGTTGCTCAAGCCCAAAGGACACACAAAAAGAATGCACACAGGACGAGCGCGAACTTTCCTGCGTCGCAGCTCAACACTTGAAACTGCCCTGCTCAAACATAAAGCAGGATGCACCAAACGAACGCATAGGTACACACAGGATGAGCGCGAACTAACTGTCACAGTTGTTACTTATTTCTGTTTGAACAGCGCGCTCCTTTCGCAAACGGGGCCGCTGCAGCAAGCGAAATGACCTTCGTATGCTCTGTGGCCTCACCGCGGGCATCTCGGGGAAAGCACAAGACATACAACCCCCCCGCCTTCTTCCCCACTATTTGAGATAAGTACGCTCGCAGGCACCCACGCCCTGTAGGTCGAAGAGCATCGGCGTTGGCAGGAGCGGCATGACTACCTCTAAAGTGTGCGCCATGCGCACTTCACGCCATCTCGCTGGTGACCCAGAAAGCATGCTGAAGTAAGTGGTGTATATAAATGGCTTGACGTTAGCAGGCTGAAAGACTTATTTCTCGTGGCTTAGCCGTCTAACGCCACGCGCTGCAGAGTGAGAGGTCGCCTGTTCGATTACACGGTTCGGAAAAAAATTTTTCTGAATTATTTTTCATTGTGGCTTTTTATATATATATATATATATATATATATATATACACATACATACATATACATATACGGGTCCTGACGGCGTTGCTGGACAGCGACGGCAAAAACCAGCCGAGTGCGTTCATATAATTGCTATCGCAATAAAAGTTAGAGGTTTGCGGCATTTTAGAAAAGCGTTGGGGTTCCTCAAAGTCAGAACGTTTGAGAACCCCTGCTCTAGTAGTTTTGCATGAGAAGGCAGCAGCAGACTGATGCAAAGCGTGTTTGTGTCATCCCCTAGTAAAAGCTTACAGTACACTTACCACTGCGCTACTCTTGCAGTACCATAAGGGCACATTTGACGAGATAGTCAGTGCAGCGAGGTTTCTTGGCAGCTGCGCGGCACTCTTGAAGGGGATCCTGCATGAGGTGGCAGCGAACGGTGCTGCAGTGCGCTTTTGTTGTTGTCTGTTAAAAGCGTGCAATACACTTGACGCTATGCCAACAGTGCAGCCGAGCAGATAGATGAAGGCGCTTATTGTGATGTTCTCCTGACAAAAGAGCAACACTGACCTACAGAGAGCTCTCGGTAAGCTTGAAAAGCTAAATAAGCAGATGAAGCAGACGTACAAAAAGCCAAAGCAGTAATCTGCTTAATCATATCACCGATCTTAAGCAAAGACCTACTGCTATGTAACTGCAATTATATTATTGTGCAATCCCAACTTTTAAAATTTTTGATAAGTGTGATGCTTTCTTTTTTTCAAATGTTTGAGGTGAACTTCTAGTCTGATACAACTTTAGAAGTCCGTGGCATTTCCTCCTCAAAGGCAGCTGCACACAAGTCTGCACCAATGGGCGCACACTCCAGACTAACGTCTTCAGCCGGACGTCCTGTGACCCCGCATTCTGAGAACACTGCCGCGTTCATTAGAGGGACTACTTGTTTAGTTGCAGAGGCGATCGGCTGCCGCGCATTTGTCGTCTGTGTGGGGCCTCTCCGGACTTCTTAGGTTGTATCCAAGTATAGTTTCCAGAACCTTCTTTTAATTATTTCATGTTTGTTACACGAGCTAGATCGGTTGCGTGGTATGTAAAAAGGTAGCGTAATTCATACCTGGTGATAATCTGTTAAAAAAACTTTGTCCAAACGCTGTTTCAATGTTGTGTGTATTCTAAGCGTAAAATATGTACTTGTACCCTCAAGTTGCTACAAATTTGTTTTTCAAGCTCCTAAGACTACATATTAAATGCCGTTAACTGCTCCAAATCAAGGTTCTTCTGCTCCAAAATCAAAATTTTGCCGCTCCAAAAACTGCTCCCAATTCAGTTTCAGCTGTCTCGCCCCTAATATACATACATATACATATCAGGGACATGACGGCGATGGCAAAAACCCGCCGAGAGTGTCCATATAATTGCTATTGCAATAAAAAAATGTTATTAGCAAAAGCATAGTGTTTGTGGTGCTAACTAATCTCAAGTCCACGTATTGGTACTGCTAGAATGCAATCAGTACACGCGTACCGATTCATCATTGGCTGTGAAGTGTGCACCTGTGCTGCCTAATTCACTTTGGATGTTTTGTGCAGACCTGCTGACAGTGAATGAGACAGCATCAGAACCTCCACACGAGGAGGGCAACAGCATCAATGCTCCACGCAACTTGGCCCTGGAGGCGACCTTCATCAACCACAACTTCTCGCAGCAAGTGCTCAAGATGGTAAGCACCTGTCTGCCTCGATGGACGAAAGAAGGGGAATTTAGGGGCTCGTTTGTCTTTGTTAGACAAAACATTAATGAAAAAAAGTGGACGAAAAGACAACTTGTCGCCAGCAGGGACCGAATCTGAAACCTTTGAATAACGCATCCGATGCTCTATCAGTAGAGCTACAGTGGTGTCATCCCTCTTTCCATTATATCAGGTGTATCTGTGCATATCCCATAAAGTGGACGGGAGGATGACGGCTGCCGCAGCTCAGTGGTAGAGCATCTGACGCATTATTCGAAGGTTATTCGAGCTGCAGGAAGTTCTGGGGAAGCTTGAAAAGCTAAATAAGTAGATCTACAAAAAAAAAAACAATGCAGTAATCTAACTGCTCAATCATATCACTGATCTTTAACCTTTCAGGCGCCACCTATGAAGAACTGTCTGGAAATGCGTCAAATCGATACAATGTTATTTCAAGGCACTCGATATTCTATTGCAACAAAAATAATGTTGTAATACGTTAATTTACTTGTGTTCTAGTAATTAGTTCTGATTCAGTTGTAATTACATATCTATTTATTGTGAAGTCATTCACGCTCTGTTTTTGCATTAATAGAATGAAATCTCACTCCAGAAGTACAGTGCAAATTTGATATCGGGTATGTCGATTTGGCGCAAAGAAACATTATACTTTTGATGTGGCTCGCGGGAGGGGGCACTTTGGACCATAGAGTTTCCTACAGTTACCTAGAGGGAACTCTGGTGCTCGATCGCTCAGCCACCATGGCAGTGATGGAAGTGCTGCTCCAATTGCTCCAAACTGCCCCAAAAGTGAAATGCCGCTACATGCTGCTCCAAACTGTAATATTTGTTAGTAGACAGTTATCGTTTAGCGGGCTTAGCGGAATAGTGGGATCGAAATGCGCATGCGCGGTACGCTAAACGACCCGTAGCGTTTACCGTACGCACGCTATTTTTCAGATTTAGCGTTACCGTGTTTGCGTGGTTAACGTAGTGTACATAAAACATGGCGGCGGTTTTGGACGCCTGCTTCGAACTGAATTTAAGGTTGATGTGGACGGATGCACTTCTTTCACAGCAGGCGACTGTGTAGAATGGCTTTGCCTGCCTTCAGGTAGCTTCGACACCCAAGTATTACAGATAACTTAGCATAGTTTTTGAGATGCTTCCTTTTTCGAACGTCCCTAGGCCTAACTAGGAGATCAGTGTAAGCAAATCTGCAAAGCAAAAATTTTCGCTTTTGGTGTGTGGGTCATAGTCATTTACTTTTATTGTTGCTAAAAAAAGTAGTAATATTGCTGTGTGTGGGGATACAGGCAAGCATTGTTTTGTTTTTTTCATTTGCGCATTCACCCTCCTCTAGATCTCGCCACCGTCCCAGCTTGGGCACGTAAACATTGTCCCGCTAAACTAAAACGCGCTGTCGGCAACGAACGTTTGGGGCACGGTAACGCTATTCCCTTAACACCCGCTATCATGCTAACCCTAAACTATAACTGTCTAGTAACTGCTCCAAACCTGCGCCGAAATGGTGCTGGGAAACTGAAAACAGCGAACTTTAACCGTATGACCATCCAGAGAGCCCAAACGAAAACAAAAACAAGCTGTATACTATCATCTAATATGCAGCTTGTATACTAGCTGTATACTAGCACATTGACAATGCTACGTATACTGGCATTGTCAATATACAGTGGAATCTCATTAATGCGTACCTGCCGGGAACGCCGCATAACTACACACTAAACGGTAGTACGCATTAACCACCAAGTTAAAAATTTGCATCTCCTCGCATACGCCATCGTCGCCAGCAAAGAAATAAGTACAGTGCCACAGCAAATATTGCCTAAAGTACCCACTGCAAAGCCTTTTCTTTATTTTTCCCAAATTGGAGAAAAGATTCTGGTACTCTCGCACGACCGTCCGATAGTGCCGATAGCGCGTGGTGGCGACGCCAAGGAGCATTTCGGAACTATTACAGGGTCCGGTATACGCAGTGACCAACGTAGTGACAGAACGGACAGTGTCGGCTTTCCGCGATATATGTGTGTGCGTCTGTACCACGATCTGCTACTAAATGAAAACTGACACAGTTCCAGTGAAACGCGGTACGGCTGCGTGGAGCTGATAGTCTCCTGGCTAGTTGCGTGCAGCGCGTCGCCTTCTCAGCTCACGGCGTCACTGCCGGGCCGCCGGGCCGCTTGCTGTACCGCACGCGCGCATTTGTCGTGGGAGTGTTCTTCGTACTCACTTCGCTCCAGACCGTGCACAGATGCGGCGATGAGCACAGATAAGCTTAATAGTATACGTTGTTGGGCTAGTTGGTTCATAATCTTCAAAATTGGCTAGCGCGAAAATCGACAAGGACTAAGAAGGAACACTGATGTACAGGACAGGCGCTACTCACAACTAAGCTTTATTCAGAAACGTCTTCCTACATATATACACAGCCGAGTGGCGCGCGCAGGCGCAATGCACATGACAGTCGACAATGCTAATCAGGATCGGGATACCAAAACATATTCGCATCATAACCAAGTATCTAAGAAGAGTCTTTCCTTACTGCGCAGAACAACAGAAGTGTCACTGATACATTCACGGTCCTTCTTTTTAATGTGATAAGCCTCCATTAGTTCTCTCGCCAGCGCATTCCCACTTCTGCCCAGAATTCGAATGCTAGACAGCACTGGCTCACAGGCACAGGTCCTACAATGCATAGGCAGATGAAAAGTCAAATTATTTTTAACAGATCGCTCGTGTTCCCGTGCTCGATCATTGACGCAACGACCAGTTTGTCCGATATAAACCTTGCCACAAGTGAGTGGGATTTCGTACACGACGCCTACGGCGCATGTGACGTAGGGCCGAACGTGCTTTTTTCCGCACGTTGTTTTTTTTAAGTGGTCCCGAAATGCGAGGGCATAGCCCAGCCAGTTTATGCGGTGCTGAAAAAACAGCGGGAATGAGCAGAGGACACAGTTTTTTCAGCTTTTACTTTTGCCGTATAATTCAATTATGTGAAGCTATTATAGGCTCCTTCCTGTTCATGGAAATGCATGTAGCCAGTTTGAAAGATTGTGGGCCTCTGCTTCTTATACTGTCACTGAAATACAGTAGACGCTCAGTAAACGGAAAATCTCTTAATTGGAACTTCTGCTTAAATGGAACAACTGCCTCTGATATTATTGGTTTCATATTTGCACTCTGCACTCCTCCTCTCTCAGTAAATGGAACTCCTGTTAAATGGAACACATTTTCCTGGTCCCTTCAGGTTCCGTTTAACGAGAGTCTACTGTACATGTAATGGACTCACTGATGCTTTCAGAAATCGTTTAACAAGAAATGTTGCTGGAGGCAATGCTGCTGCCCTGACGAAGACAAGTCAACTTGTTGAAACATTGTCTCCAGTGGCATTCTCTGTGCAGCGATTTCTCATCGCTTCAAGTCTCCATCTTCCCCTGTGCTTCTGTGTTGTTTGGTGCTAAGTTCTGTAAGAAAAATATGTTTGCCGTCATAACAGACATGATTGAGTCGAGTACGACGTGGCCTGCTCGTGATTGTTTATAATTTTCTAATTGGTTCGGATATTCTGGGTTGAATGGTTGCTCATTATGTGCATATTTCAGTTCAGAATTAAAGCTGTTTTTGCAGATTGACACTTTCACACTACGTGTATGTCTCTGTTATTGAGTACGAAACATGTGATTAAAAAGAAGCTTTAAATTTTGCTTGTGTTGATCAAGCTTTGTCTTAATGAGAAATCGGTCAGGTTTAGTTTGTCCACTTCGCTACACACGAAGAAAATTAAAAAGATGCTTAACTAAATTTAATGAATGGCCACGTCGCCCGAGCGGCCACCGGACCTGCAGATAGCATGAGCACATTCCGCTTGCATGCGAAGGGGGAAAGGAGGGCTTCCACGGCCGCGGCGACCCTCCTCCACTCGGTTTCGCGCCCTTTCCCTCTATTTGCTGACCTCATCAGTGACGTCATGAAAGAAACGTTTAGTTTGTGAATTATTTCTAGTGGATACCTGGCAGCCACCAGTGGTGCAAGCGGCGCTGCCGCAGCGTATCAGCATGCAAGAGCGCGTACATGGTAGGTATAGGGAGTTCCCGCCCCCAGATAGCGCGCGCGCCAGCGATTGGGATCGCGCCCTTAGAATCAAAGTTCAAAGTTGCTGCTCGAGCGACACCCCCCTCCCCCCTCTCGCGTCTTTCCATGCTCGTTCAAGACGGCAGGGCGTTTCCTCTGCTTCGACGGCAGGCCTCCCGAGTGGAGTGGTGTTACCGCATGCACCCTCCGAGCGACTGAAATGGGCTGGCTTGTTTGATCTCTGCTTCAGCCGCGTTCGTCGCATGCACTTGCGCGCTTTTGCCTACGCTGTAACATACTACGCGCGGGGGGATGCTTTCAATTTGGGCTTTATGCGGGACATGATGGCAAAAACCCGTCGAGAATGTCCATATAATTGCTATCGCATTAAAAAAGGACAGTGGTTCTCAAATGTCATGATTTTTATTGCGTGCAGAACGCTTTTTAAGCCACTTTTGCCGCAGTACACTGGTGTCCTGCGGAAAAGCGTACTGTGATTTAGAAGGGGCTATTAGTACTAGCTGTCAGGGACACAGCACATTTTGTTCCTTAATTACTCATTCGCGCATGCGCCATGTAATTACGAGTGCTAGTATGATCGCCGACGTCTACAAAATTATTGGCAATCATTTGGAGCTGCTGTGTATGGCGTTTCTGCGGCCTTGACAAACAAGTAGACAAAAATATTTGCCAGTTTTCTTTTTTCTCCACCCCACTTGCTCCTGCTTTATGAATCTCCCGAATTTCGAGGTTGCCAGGTTCACAGGTCCACATTAGCATTCACAGTGCCTGTCGAATTCTTTGACAGGCCCTGTAAAAGCTTATGTGGACTTAGTGATTGTTTGCAGTGTGGGGTGGCTCAATGCACTGCTTTTATTGAAATAGCAGTGTTCACGTGCACTGTGCACAAGTTAGCTGATGTTTAATGGTTTGTACTATTTTGTTTTGTTTTCTAAAAGTAAGTCTTTTTTTGTTATAGTGCTCCGAATTTGGGATTTTGTGCTTAGAAATTCAGGCTTTTTTTTCGTAACCGGCTCCAAATTTGGATTTTTGTGCTCCAAAAGCAACATTCTGCTGCTCCAAAAATTGCTCCCAATCCTATTTCGGCTGTTGCACCCCTTGTATCCTGCGCAACATTTTTTCTGTAATTTTGCTTTAATGTACAGTTAAACCTGGGTATAATGAAATTGACAAATTTCCGAAAAAAATTCATTGTAAAGTTTTTTGTTATATCCAGTTTCAGCATGAAAATTTGGAAAAGAAATGCACAAATTAAACACAAGGGGAATTGAAGGCAGAGCTCACCCAAAACATTTATTTAGCGGCAAAAAAACTGCAGTATTTTGCTTTGTTGCTTGTTTGTGAGGGATGGCAATACTGAACGTTTGTACGACACCAATACAACGCTGCTCCGTCATCGTCAAGCCGTGGCTTCCGAGATTGGCTCCGGCAATGCGCCGTCGTGTTGCCGGAGCCACTCTCGGAGGCCACGGTCTCGTGAACCCGCGACATAGCGCAAGGCGGCAAAGCGTGTGATGACAGTGACTAGTCAGCCTCCGAACATCCGTTGTTGTCACCGTGGTTGCGGACAGTTTCCACCAGCGCCTAATCTGACATCTCCTCGGTAGTGAAGACACAGTTGTTGGCATTAGGAAAATCGCAATAGCGGCACGTCATCAGGGTGTGCTCCATGCATGCGCAGTGAAACCACACAAGGCCGCACGGCATCAAAAACGAAGAGTGAACTCCATATATGCGGCACGGCCCCACATATTCGGCGCAAACTCGAGGCGTAACGATACGGAGCAGGGATTTTTTTTAGTGCCATCACCTGGTGTCACGTTAATGAAGTTCTTTCTTTTTTTGAGGTGGTAGGCCACTCAAAAAAAATTTTTTTTCAGGAGCAGCCAGCGTTGAAATAACTTTTTGTTCAAAACAAGCATGTCTTATTTAACTTACCCAGCCATTTATAGTTCAAAATACTGATTTATTTTTTGGGGGGTGATCTCTGCAAAAAATTGCATGTGAGGGATGTGAGGGATTATTGTATGTGAGGAATTATTCTGAGGGATTATTGGTCAGCTTCCAGTTCGGAAAAAGATCACATGCTACGTGACGCCAACAGGCAGAAAAAAGTGTTCCACACTCGCCGCCATGGCTGCGACTGGCGCTGACTAACACTCCTAAGTTTATTCCACATATATACCCTATAAAGTGGACAGGGAGATGACCGCCGCCGTAGCTCAGTGGTAGAGCATCGGACGCATTATTCGAAGGTCGCAGGTTCGGTCCCTGCTGGCGGCAAGTTCTCTTTTCGTCCACTTTACTTTCTTCACATTTATATTCTAAATACTACAGATAACACCCCCTATACTTTCCTTGGCATTGCTGTCTGTTAGTTCTCATTCATATTGTGTGTATCAAAAGTGGTAGTCACGCCAGCCGTGATAAGTGACTATTGGGTGGCTTAAGTCAGTAAAGCTTTGACATTTGTGTAACTAAAGGTTGGAGCTATGCAATGAACTAGGATAAATATTATGCAGCAAATATCGAGGAAGTAATGTTAAAAAAACCAAAAAGATGGGGAGAAAGAGCCAATTTACACTGAACCTGTTTGCAAAATTAGCTGTGAAATTAAAAATATTCCATCAGTTTCTTTTATTCTAGTGCACTGCACAGATAGATATGTTGTAAACTATTATACAAAATTTCAGTTCAAAGTACGCACTGAGAAAAAAATTATGAAAGTTGGTGTCACATGTCTTGGAGCAAATTCTTATTTTGAGAAAAACGCGAACAAAGATTTCAGAGCTTGCAAGAGATGTGCGTCCCCCGGTAGCCGTTTTTAGGGATTCAAAAACAATTAGAAACAGAATGTTATATTTAATGACATCCTCTTATGTAACAGTCTCAACAAACTTTATAAAGTTGTTTGAATATCATTAATATAGACGAAACAACACTTTTGAAAAAAACACAATGTGGTTTTGGTTTCGCTATACGAGCATGGGGTATGGAAAACTTGCTGTAACTTGAAAACTAATGATGATTGGATTGGATTGGGAAAACTTTATTAGGAGGATAATTTTTGTTGCAACATTCATGTATTTGCATACCTGCCAACTCTCCTGAATTGTCCGGGAGACTCCCGAACTTGGACCTAATCTCCCGATTGTACGAATGTCATCTCGAATCTCCCGAAAAGTGGCCACCACAGCAGAGGCGTTTTTTTTTTTTTTTTTAATCATGCACGTACGTCAGCCTTTCCTGCTGTGTCAGTACTGCGGAAGAGCACTCGCTACTGTTGTAGCTTACGCCAAAGTGACAGAGCCAGGCCAGTAACCAACGCAGAATGCTTTATTTAGCAGACAATGAAGTATATATAGGCAGCTGGCCTATGACGTAACACAAGACAGTGACGACGTTTGACACATGTTGGCACTGCACTTCTTATCACTTCCCCCTTTCTTTTAAAGATCGAGTCTTTGCACGGGTCTTCGTAGTCGGGTAGACCTTCGTAAGACTGGAGGAGTTGGGGAAACCCCCACAGCTGGAAGAGATGTTGGTGGCGTTGTAGAAGGAACGGGAACAGCGTCCTTGTGTGCTGGAGTTGGCGGGCTTAACCGCTCCTCTCGTGGTGACTCCTGCTGCTCCCCGTTGTCAGGGCTGGGCGGTACTGGTTCGACAGTCTCCGCCCTTGGAGTCCCGGGTGACCTAGACACCCGCGGGCGAATCTGGTCTAAGTGACGCCGGGTTGGTCCACCTGGTGTGTCGACTGTCACGAGGCGCGAACCTTCGGTGCCTTTGATGACGCCTGGGCACCACCGCCTCCCGTGTCCAAAGTTGCGCACCCACACCGGGTCCCCGGGCTGGAATCTGGAAGGCTGGAAACGACTCCGAGATAAGGATGGCACACATGTATCCAAGCGTGAACGAACTTGATAATTAAGCAGCAGTTCCGAAGGAGACTTTCCGCACGGCAGGGGCGTGCGTCGGTAGCCTAGCAATACTCGCGCTAGTTTGGCGTCGAGATCGTTCACCATCGAATGTTTGACAAGGCCATCCTTGATAGTGCGAACTGCGCGTTCCGCAAGGCCGTTCGACTGTGGGTGGTACGGGGCACTGCGCAGATGCGTTATATTGTTGTCTGTCATGAACTGGGCAAACTGCTGACTTGCAAACTGGGGCCCGTTATCTGACACTACAGTTTGCGGCAAGCCAAAACGCGCGAATAATTCGCGAAGACGTGTTATTGTGACTTCGGTGGTTGCCGACCTGACAGGGAGTGCCTCGATCCACTTCGTGTGCGAGTCGACGACTATCAGCAGCATGCGCCAGTCTATTGGCCCGGCATAATCAATGTGAAGCCGTGACCACTTTATCCCGGTTTCTGGCCAACTGATAGGCTCCTGGTGATGTGGCATTGTTTGAGCTTGTACACATGGCATGCATGAACGAGCGAGATTTTCGATCTCACCATCCAACCCTGGCCACCAGAACAGCGTCCGAGCCAGTCTTTTCATTGCCGATGCTCCCTGGTGTGACCGGTGTAGCTCGGAGAGCATGGGCCCCCGCGCCTTGCAGGGTATGATAACTCGATGACCCCAGTAGAGCAGACCTTCTGCGCTCGACAGTTCCAGTCTTCTGCAAAAGTAAGGTTGAAGATGGCTGTGACATGATGAGAGGCGTTTAGGCCATCCCTTAAGCATGAAGTTCTGGACAACACGAAGATCTTTGTCTGCACTCGTCAGTTCCCTCAAAGCACCCGCTGGCACGAACGAACTGTCAAGATTCTCTGTAGCCAGCACGTATTCTGGCAAGGTTCCCGAGTGAACAGCCTCTGGTGTCGGCACTGGCAAACGGCTAAGTGCGGCTGCATTGGCGTTTTGCTTCCCGGCCCTGTACTCGATGCGGTATCGGTACTGACTTAGGAACAGAGCCCACCTCTGGATACGCGCCGACGCCATTGGAGGCACCGGTCGATCTTCTCGTAGAAGACCCACAAGTAGTTGGTGGTCCGTCACCAGCACAAACTCGCGGCCCAACAGGTAGTCTCAAAACTTTGAGACTCCGAACACTAGCACCAGAGCTTCCTTCACGAGCTGCGAATAAGTTTTCTCGGCGCGCGTCAGTGCGCGTGAACGGAAAGCGATGGGCTTATCCACGTGGCCCATGCGGTGCGAGATGACGGCACCTAAACCCGACGGTGATGCATCACATTCCAACCGGACTGGTTGGTTGGGCTGAAAATATGTCAGCACTGTGGCTAGAATTGGGAGGTGTGAAAACCGGCCGCTCTAAGTTGGCCCCCATTCGCGATCCCGCAGCGGTGGCGCTGTAGTCGGAGGCGCTGCCAGCTTGCGCTGTGGTAATGCACTCGCGCATGGGCATCGGCAGGATTTTGTCTTCGGGGGTGCAAACCCGTGCTGCATCGCGTATGGTGGAGTGGGGGAACGCTGGTGTGGCTCCAGGGAGGCGGGGGAAATGCCCCCTGCCAACGACCATGCACTCGCGTCGGTACTAGATTTTCGCCAGTGAAAGAGCTTTATCAACATAAACATTTTTACTCAAGGATCACGGCATTAGTGCGAAGCTTTCGGCCGCCAACAACCAGGCATAATTCGAGCCTCCATAATCAAACCATTCTTCGATGAAGTGCTATTTCGAATGAACCAATGTTTACATGTTTGATGAAGGCAAAATTATCTTCATCTTCATAAGATTTATCTAGACATTTACGGAGTAAAAGAGAAAGCTTCTTCTTGCAGGAGCGTTATATCTTTGACGACGTTTTCTAACATTATCACGCGATAACCGTTGATACATTGTAGTTACGTGTACTACTAAATATACCTCGAGAGTGCGCCTTGCCTTGCCCATTTGTTCCTTGCCATTTACTCAATGCTGAATTTGCATTACACTCGAGGTCGCGCCGTCACGGAGCCAGTATGCTCAAAGTTGAACAGAAATTGAGACAGCAATTAGTTTCATCGCTTCAACAAAATTTAATTAGCATCATTTTGTGAGCAATACACTGGTGGATACTCTTGTAGGTGATGCGCATGTATTCAATTTTTTTTTTTTAATTTGTCCTCGCTTTATCCCTGGTTGAGCCAGGCCTTCAAAGGCAAATGAACCCTCGATAGTGATGCAAAAGAATTTGACCACTGATATTGTCCATTCTTCAGATGCTCGACGTAGCCAATTTCTGCAACACGCTCCTTACAGAGCTGCAACAAGCTGTCTATTATCTTTGAAGGCAAGCGCACTGTGCTGAACACAAGTGTCAGCCTGCTTTACATATAATACCTGTGTCAAGTTGTATAGTAACTTTGATGGATACAGCAGCCCTCAAATATCCCATTTGCTAGTTATCTGACTTTGCAGCTGTCATGCAGTGCTTTCTATTAGCACGATGCACGCATTTTTGCAGTGTGTGCAGCACGATAGCAGAATGCGCTTTGTGTAGCCCGCTATTAAATACACAAGGTGAGCATCGCTGCGTTGCTCTTTATAGTCGATGAAAGTATAACAAATAAAATAAAACAGAAGAAGAAAATAAAACGTTCAGGTTATTTCATTTATCACTTGCCCGTGCTTGTCACAGACGCACGCAAAAACCTTTGCAGCACTTGAACGGGTTCAGTACATTTACCTTGTGTCAAAATGTTTCTTACAGATGGCCGAATTTTCGCTGTATCGCTCTGTCGGCCTTTGGGATTGCCCGCTTCCAAACTGCTAATCTGTCTGCATGCCGGCGCACGGGAAAGTGACACTTTTTCCGCACATGTTCTGCACACCGAATTGCAGCGCCTGGCACAAAACACGGTCCTTGTGTATATCTTCTTTGTCTCCGTGCGTTTGCACGAATCCGTTAAGATGGTCGCTGAGTTTCTTCCTTTTTTGTACACGTCATTCCTCTCAAGGAACACTAACACAGGGAACTCGTAAAAGCACGTGCAGGCCAACGAAGCTGACAAGCTTCGGCCGCAAGTACACTCAGTACACTGCCGTCTCCCCCACCCCCCATGCGAGCAGGCAGCGCCTCCGACTGTCGCGCTATATCTCGACCTAGCGGAGGGATCGCGCAACGCGGCACCTTCGGGCAAGGGAAACACGGCTCGCTTTTCACACCTCCCCATTCTAGCCACCCTAGCACTGGTGAGCTGAGAAGCGTTCGTTTCGCCTTGAGATAAGATTTTTCCTGGGTTGCACCCCACTCCCATCTATGCTCTTTTTCGAGTAGATTATACAAGGGGGCCAACATCGCTGACATGTGTGGCAGGAACCGGTGATAATACGACAGCAGACCCAAAAACGAGCGCAGTTCGCTTACATTCGTAGGCCGTGGTGAATCGCGTATTGCAGCCAGGTTCTTTTCCAACGGGTGCAAGCCATCTTTGTCGATCCGGTGCCCCAAATAGACGATTGAGTCTTTACGGAAGTGACATTTTTCCGTCTTCAGCTTGACACCGTTTTCCTGTAGCCGGTGCAAAACATCCCGGAGCACGGAGCCGTTACTGTCTGGACGCTCGCCTATTAATACGTCGTCCAAGTACACCTGCACGGCTGGAAGGCCAGCCAGGACGGTTTCCATGCGCAGCTGAAAAATCGCGGGAGCCGAGGCAACTCCAAACGGGAGACGGTTATAGCAAAACAGCCCCTTGTGCGTGTTTATCACGGCCAACTTCTTCGCTTCCTCATCCAAGGGGAGCTGGTTGTATGCGTCCTTGAGAACCAATGTAGTGAAAAGAGATCCCTCACGAAGTGAGGCGAAAATATCCTCAATGTTAGGTAGTGGATACTGCTCAGTTATGCACGCATTAATAGTGGTCTTAAAATCACCGCAGATGCGGAGTGACCCGTCTTTCTTTAGTACCGGCACTATTGGTGCCGCCCACTCTGAATGTGCCATAGGCGATAATATGCCTTCACTCACTAAGCGTTCCAGCTCCGTTTCCACTTTCTCACGAAGAGTGTAAGGGATAGGCCGTGCCTTGTGGAACTTAGGTTGGGCGTCTTCTCGAACGTGGAATTTCACAGGAGGCCCCTGAATTCTTCCGAGCCCAGATTCAAAAAGTGCGTGAAACTCCGTGCAGAGGCTGTCGCGAGCAACTGACATCGATTGCACTGTTCCGAGGAACTCACTCGGAAGTATTGACAATGCTTGAATTAAATCCCTTCCGCAAAGGCTAGGACCAGAACACCCTATAACGATCAGGGTGGCAGGGACAGCTTTGCCTGAAAATTGGGCTTGAAGCTGTAGTTCACTGACAATGGGCAACTTGCCCAGGTAGCAGCTGAGCGTCTGTTTGCATTTCGATAACCACGGCCAGCTCAGGCGATGCTTGAGATAAACTTCTTGCGGGATTATTGAAAATGGTGATCCCGTATCAATGATCATGTTCAGGGGCACGCCCCCCCCAACGGATGACCCTGCGATACGCCTGTAGCAGACGTTGCTTCTCCCGTGTCTCTTGTACAGTGAACACTGTTGAAATATCACTTTCCTCGTTTTCAGATGCAGTGCTCTCATACTGAAAGGCATAAGCACTGACATCCTGCTTGCCACGAGCCCTGAGCCTCGATTGGGAGCGGCATTTTCTTGCGAAATGACCCGTCTTCCCACAGCGAAAACATTTCTCTCTTTTGTGCGGGCAATCATATGCTTGATGGTCATGGCTTCCGCAGCGTGCACAATCTGCAACTCGTTGCTTCTTATCTCTGGAGGTGGTTTGATACTGGCGAGATTTTCCAGCTAAACTGCACACCGCTGCCGTATCAGGTTTGGTCATGGCGCTAACTTCCTGCGCAGCGGCTTCGGCAGCCGTAGCAATGTTTACCGCTTCGGCCAGTGTGAGCTCACTTCTTTCGAGCAGCGTCTGCTGCACAGCGCGATTTCGGATGCCACAAACGATGTGGTCACGTAACATACGGTCAAAACCGGTGCCAAAGTTACACTTATCTGCCAGCTTGCGGAGCTCAACGACATAGCCTCGGACAGATTCAGTGGCCGTTTGGTCCCTAGTGAAGAACTTATAACTTGCGGCAACTTCGTTACTCTTCGGCGCATAGTGGGCATTTAGGAAAGCGAGTGCTTCTTGGTAACTCAGCTCATTTACTTTACGGGGAGCGCAGTGTCCCGCAAGAACGCCTACTACCTTTGCTGATAGCGTCGAAATCAGAAGCGCCCTTTTCTTATCCTCTTTGTTAATATCATTTGCTTCAAAGAATGCCTCCAGCTGAGTCAAGTAAATCTCCCACTTATCTTGATTTTCGTCGAAACTTGGGGTGCCGAGACTCGTAGCCATGGCCATGGCCGCCGACGTTCCGTGGTGGTAGGCGAAGGTGGTGGTTACATTCAGCGCCCAGGAAGCGTGAATCCCATCTTCGTCGCCACTGTTGTAGCTTACGCCAAAGTGACAGAGCCAGGCCAGTAACCAACGCAGAATGCTTTATTTAGCAGACATTGAAGTATATATAGGCAGCTGGCCTATGACCTAACACAAAACGGTGATGACGTTTGACATGTGTTGGCACTGCACTTCTTATCAGCTACCACACTTCTATTTCATTGTAACCATGTCGTAGAGTAACGCTGAGTACATTCTAGACACTGCGCATCTGGGCGAAAGCTGGCCGGCTGGCCGTGAGAAGCGCTCGCCACCGTACCGAAAGAAGGGGAGGGAAAAGGTACAGTCTCAACGGAAAAAGATTGCCAAAAGTGCACAGCGGCCGGAGCTGCGGCGCTGCACGAGCGCTCCGATAACGAGACGGCGAGACTGTCGAGCACATTCCATTTTCCAAAGGAGGGGTGGTCGACAGACCGGCGGTAAGTAAGCGGCCCCCATTGTGCTTTGCAGTCTCGATATCGGCATGCTTGGGAGAAACAGCGCTGCGTGTTGCAATCTTGCCGCTCCGGCCACCGTTCAGTTCATTTGCGGCAATCGTTTCCGTTGAGCCTAGCCAGAACTTCTGTGTCTCCATCTTGGCCCCCGCATTTTGTACGCTACACTGTCTGCCGTGGGGGTTGCGTGTTTCCAGAGTTCAGTTAGAAGGTCAATGACGGCGTCAAAATCAGAGTACTTGTAAGTGTTTCTGTACTCATACACAGCTGGGTTTCCGTGCTTTGTGACTTCGCGGAAAGGTGACAAGTACTGATTCTGTACCACGTGCGCCTGTGAACTGCCTTGGTGCCTTCACATGTAAAGTAGTTTGGTTCAAGCAGCTCAAAACAAACATCCTTACCCCTTTCTGATGTCAGTTTCCAGTCTCAGTAATTTCCGCTATGCACCCTCCCCCCCTCACCCCTGCTTCGGTCTCCCGAATTTTCATGCTTTGAGGTTGGCAGGTATGTATTTGGGTGTGCACAAAAAACTAAAAATCGACCTCGTGAAATTCGACTTTTGAAGGTGGCCTACCACCTTAAGAAAAGCCGAGAGGTGGGGGGGGGGGGGGGTGAGGAGCACGTGTCCCGCGGTGGCAGGAAAGTCAGCTCGAGTAGCGCCGCCCTTCCTTCACGCCTGACACACAAACGAGCGCTCGCTCTCTCCTCGCACTCGCCGGGGCTTTGAGCTGCCATGCGCGACGCCGCCACTTCGCGCTTTCGTCAGTAGGGTAACCGCAGGAGATGCATGCGACTGCTGCTCGTGTCAAAATGACAAAATTCGGGACAATCTCCTTAGGTTGTCAGTGGCGAAAATTCATTATATCGAGGGTGTCTCCCGCTGCCACTTTGTTACATAGAGGTCGCAAATACACGTGCTTCTATGGAGTAACAGCGGAGAATAGAAAAACTTCGCAAAATCAGGGAATGCGTTTTAGGGAGGTTTGTCATAGGCAGGTTTAACTGTATTCTAAAGATATTCAAGAAACACTCAATTCGATTCACGCTCAAACTTTGTTATTTGAATTCGCTTCACACCCAAAATTTTGCTATTCGCACAGCTCTACATTCTGTGTTCCTTCGTCCTCATCCTTTTTTTGTGCCGTGTTTCCCCAGCAAGCATGTACCAACTTGCCCAAATCAGTCTTGCTCTACATTCAACATGTGAGATGACGTGAGCTGCCATGCACTACTACATGGCAACATAACTTCATTTGCAGGCTATGGCAATGGCAATGCAGCGAAGACTGTAGTGATAAAAAAAAGGCGCAGCATGTTCTGTCCCCTCTTGAAGCGAGCGGCCATGTGCTATGTTTGTCTTTGAAGTGCTGCCGAAGGAGTGTCCTTTCCCCACATATGTCCCGACTGGGGGGGTCCCTTCTTATCTTCAAACTAGGGGTGTGCGAATATTCGAAAGTTTCGAATATTCGTCGAATATTACATTCGAAATATTCGTATTCGATTCGAAAATTATGTATTCGAAAAGTTCCGAATATTCGATAACTTCGAATATTCGAAAAATCGAATATACGATTCGATTATCATGCATAAAATAACTCGTCTTCCAAATTTCTGCTGCGTTCGTATCGCTAAAAACGTCGCCGAGAGAAGCGATAAACATCGTAAGTACACGGAGGCACGATATTTGCCTGCGACGAGCGCCCCAATACGTATCATTTATTGCTGGTGCATCTCCGACGTGCAGCGCTGTTGGCGATCATGTAACCGTACATTTTCAATATTATGTAACCATACATTTTTGATGATCATGAATATTATGATCATGTAACCGTACATTTTCAACGTGCCGCACTACCACTCGTTCACTATGCCGGACCACTTCTGAAGAAAGACAGTGACCCACGTGACTGGTGGCGGACTGTTCAGATACCCCAGTCTGGCAAAGCTTTGCCCCATGTAACTCCCTATACCAGCCACTTCTGTTCCAAGCGAGCGTGCCTTTTCAGTGGCAGGGGGGGGGGGTTGTCTCTGTTACAAGGGAGCGCCTGCTGCCTGATCATGTGGAGCAACTCATATTTCTTCATGATAACATGTATTCATTACTTTCATTGTGCCGTGATATTTGCTTGTGTTGTGATGTGCATTGTGCTAGCCTGGACATTGTGTTCTGGAGATAGCAGTGTATGTTGTGTTACCAGTCAGGCTGTCAATGTTTTTTTTTTTTTTCAAATAGCTACATGTTAAATAAAATATTGTTACTGTGGAGGCATTTTTCCTTTGATATTCGATATTCGATTCGATATTCGAAGGTGGATATTCGTATTCGATTCGTATTCGAAAAATTTGATATTCGCACACCCCTACTTCAAACCCTTCTTCCTTTCTTACCCACTTTAAACGGGCGACACGTGCGACCGTCAGAGTGCAGTTTGGCGTCGTCTTTGTCGGCTCATGGAGAGAGAGAAAACGCTGCTGACGAAAGAAGAAACGCAAGGCTGCGACAGTCTCACCCCCACCAGCCCGAGCGACAGCACCGCCTTTTTAAGGGGACTTATTGAGTGCTTGTGAATGTTTTAAACGAAATGTAGCCACCATTCCTGCTAATTAAAGTTAGTTTTGTTTATACACGATTTTATTTTCGATTCATGGGTGCCGCCATCCTGGACTGATAAGCGATTGTTTTGCTGGTGTTCCACGTCCTAATACGAAATGATCATGGTCATGAAACGTTGCATGTACCGGCCCAAGCGTTTTCGTGGGTGCTAGTTGACCGTAGCACTGCTTGTTTATTTGACACGGATACAAAACTGCAATGTTATTAGTCCAATGTGGCGGCGCTTGAGCGCGTCCGGAAAAGGGTGTATATGTTCACAAGTGTTCGACCGTTAACTGGCTGGATAGCGGACGCTTTGACCCGTTAAATGCGAGCTGCGAGACCAGCATACAGCATGTATAAAAAATGTTACTCTTGTAGTGAACTACATGGCAACAGATAACTTCATTTGCAGGCTATGGCAATGGCAATGCAGCAAAGACTGTAGTGATAAAAAAAAAGTCGCAGCATGTGTAAAAAATGTTACTCTTGTTGTGAAAAGGAATGAACGCTATGGTGGGTCACCCTCTCCAGTGACGTATGTGGGTCTGTTGCTGCTGCGCATTGCTCATGGATGCCGCTCGCTCTCGGAGTCCATGAATTGAACCATTGATCAAGCTACCGGTCGACTCTTACGCCAGTGTTCAATAAACGCATTTAAACTCTGTATATCTAGTGTATGTCTGTCAGACCGCGATGACGCAGTGGTGCGCAAGCTGCACTTTATGGTGAATTCCATTGGGGGTTCGGAGTGGCCGACGAATTCTGCGCTGGAGCACTCCACTTCTGCGAAGAGCAACCGAAGGAAGTCTGCCAATGGAACACAAGTGCCCTGGTAGGGGGCGCTAGCGCACATCTGCTTCTCAAGCGGCCAGCATTCCTCGCGTTTCGCGCAGTTTTCGCCTTCATGGGTGTGAGCGGAGAGAACGGGCACAGTCTGACAGCGCATTGCATCGTGCACACAGTACGCCACGCTCTACGCACGTGCGGGGAGCTTGCGACTTCCGGCCGAATCCGTAGCTTTTGGCGGAGTAGAGAGAGCTGCTCAGTCGAGTAAATCTGGCGGTGGAGCTGCTCCATATCTGCCAATGAAACATACAGGAACACTCAATCCGCCAATGGAACAGGCTTGCTCCGATTGCAGCAGAAAAACCGCTACCAGAAGTGCTCCGAATCTGCCAATGGAATTCGCCATTAGACTGGCAGCTGTTACTGACCACATGACCTGACATGGCCGCTAACACAGTGTCACTTAGAGCAGTGATGTGCAAACTTCTCAGAACAATTTGAATTGTTTGGCAAAAAGTAAAACAGTACACTTGAAAAGGAGACTTATTTATTGTTATAATGAGTTAAACTTTTAATAGGAACAAAATTAATTTCTATAGTACCTGTTTTCTTTCCCGCAATGGAAAGCTTACCGGTCAGAGTGTCTAATCAGAGGATGAAAATTCAAAAAAAATGGCAGGAAGGGGAAGATCGAAGCTTGTGATGAAAAAATTCGTAAGCAGTAGGTGGGTGCCCAAGCCAATGTCTCGACAAGTTCACTTGTCAAAACGGCGGCTCGAGCACCCACCCACTGTTTACGAATTTTTTAATCACAGAATGGTAACACGAAAAATGCCGTGAAACATTCCTAGTAGTTCAAATTTTTCGATCCGTGGCGACTATGAAGTGTTATACACACAACACATGCTGCACATGCATGTGCTGTGGCTCTCCACGTGTCGCTCTAGTGGCCGTGAAGGAAGCACTGCTTTTCAGTGAGCAGCACAGAATAGCATGGGGATGGATAATAATATGCATACTCTAATTTTGAGCCCTTGTTATGGTGAGCATGAAGGCGTCAGACTACGTACAGCAAACTGAATGACACTATAATCCAGTTTCAAGGCTTGTCTGCTAGGCTGCGTGAGATGCTGGTTTTTTTTGTGACTTTTAAATGTGATTTTATATATAAATCCTACTCTGATCGTGAAAAAGATGCCAGAATCTGTCACCGTGATTCATGGTCTTTTCATTTCCACAAGGATCAATCACACGTTCTGGGTGGTTGTCGGTCTCTTTAATATATAATTTGTTCATGACCTCTTTTTAACGTGATAGCGTTAAAGCACTCGTTTCGCAGAAATTCCGGTGTCGGCGTCGTTGGTTGTGAGCGAAAAATCATCTTGTTTGTGACCGAAAAATCGAGAAAGCTGCAAATAAAATAAATAATAAAAATGTTGGGTCCAAGTGAGAGTCGAACCCAGGCTGTCTGTGTGGCAAGCAGGGGTTCTACACAGCTACGCCTCTGCTTGGAACTGCACTGAAAGTAACTTTCATGCTTCACAAACATACGCGTCCTGTATACAGGTGTCACAGTACGAGATGATATTGCATGGTGCAAGCATACATTGCCATCGGGCATCACACCATGTGAATATCATAATGACTTGATGGTTTAACCCTTAAGTGCTTTATTATTTTTGGAAATTTCCCAACCAAAAATGCCTATTTTTTTTATTGCTGATTTCGAATCTCATTGTACTAAAAAGTAGCTAGTCGATGTTGAAAAAATATTTGTACCACATGCTTAGTCAAATCAGCACAATAAAGTTCATTTCTGGAAAATACTTAAGAAACCAGCTGCTTTGCGTTCCGCCGCTTTGCGTTTGGTTTCGTCTACCACAAGTGATATGAGGTCATCGTCAAGAAATTGCTGAATATATTCCATAAGGTCATCTGGCGATGACAAGTTGAAAGTCTTGCCTAGAATGGCCAAGAATGGAAAGCGAGGAGGCTTCACGAGAGGACTGTCCACATCAAGCAGGATCCACTGGCGAGCACTCGCGATGTTAGCTTCAGAGCTGTCTTCATCATCACCGGAGGAGCTACAGTGGAACTTCAATTATACGACTTTCAGGGGACCGCGCAAAATCGTCGTATAATCCGGGCGTCGTATAATCGAAAAACCGAGAATATAGGCAGTGACGGTCATTGTTGCCCCACAACAGCGGGCACATAATGCCTGAGAAAGTCCGCGGCACAAACCTACGCTGCTCCGAGGAACGTAGATTAAATTACCGTATTTTCCGGTGTATAAGTCGCACCTTTGTATAAGACGCACCCCCTACTTTTTACGACTTTCGGAAGAAAAATGATATATAAGACGCACCTTTGTATAAGACGCATCTATTTTTAACTCAGTCGACATGATAAAACCCAATGACCCACGCAAAGTACATTGATTGCGAAATGCGTAGTCACGCACGGCACTGAATATCTGTGAGCAGCAGTTTTATTAAGGCGCAGAAAACCACTATTTATTCTACTGGACTTGAAGCCACATCCTCCGGCGCACTGTCAAAAGTTCTTCCGCCTCGGTTGGCAGCATCGCTGGGTTGCCGTCGTCAGCCTCTGAGTAACTTTTACGCAGCATTGTAAGCACCTTGAAGCACGTCGTTGGCACTGCCTGTACTATGGTGGCTACCATACCTTTAGGGCATTACCAGACTTGGCGAGAACACATAAACAACGAACGCGCCGCACGGTTATCACACGATCGTCGGATACCACCTACACACGCATACAAAACGTAAATGGTGACCGGAAGCCGGAAGCTACGACTACTGCTGGACTGCAGCGACGTCTGACACGGAAACTGATGATGATGATAATGAAATGGTAATTTTGCTTTTGTAACTGATATTGTGGGCGCTACAACGTTACAATGGACCGTTCTGGTGCTCTTTTTTATTTATTGCCTCAGTTCTGTGGGTTTAATTCTTCGTTTAAGAACAAACAATTCAAACAGTACAATGGGGCACGCGACAGTGGTGGCTTTTATTGCGGCCGTAATCTCCGTGGTCGCCGCGCTGCTTGAACAGCAAGTAGCTGACATCTAAGATCGCAGCCGCTTCATTGTTACAACAAAATTAGATATATTTTTACGAATGCTCTCGAGCTCTGTTTATCGTACTCATAAATTAAATATAAACAAATTGGTCTCGCAGAATCACGACTTTTTGCGTATATAAGACTCACCGTTGTATAAGACGCACCAGCGAAAATCTAGGAAAAAAGGTGCGTCTTATACACCGGAAAATACGGTAATTGAAAAAATGACAACCACGCATTTTATCGGAGGTGTGAACAAACCTTTATTTCTCACCTTTTAAAAAAATCTGTGATTTTCTTCTGAGAGTTTGCCCAGCCACGACGCATCAGCTTTCTTTCGATAGCTGCAACATCTGGCAGCAAGTCGCCGATCTCATCGCGTGCGCAAGCAAACCGACGAATGTGGTCGACGTAGCACAACACGTCCGCGTAAGTCGGAACGGACGCGCTAGCCTCTGCAGCGTCGTCCATCTCTTCCTCGTCGGAAGTTCCCGCAGTGTCGGGACGCACAGTTTCGATAATGTCATCCAGCGACACTTCACTGCACACTGCAACGTCGTCGTCGGCACCAACATAGTCCGCGAAAGATCCAGGCAGCTCCAGGCTGCAGAACTCTGGTTCGTCGTCAACAGGCACTGCAGCTTCACTGGTAGAACAAGCACCACTTCTATTAAAGCCGCAGTGCCTGAAGGAGTTGGCGATGGTTTCTGGCGTGACTGCGTCCCATGCACTAGCAATGTAGTGCATTGCATCAAGCACAGAAAGCTTCTTATCCAACTGCTTGCGTTCCATGCCCGCCAGCCGACGCTGCACCAGAAACTTCCAATATTTCTGTTTCATGCACTTGATGACGCCAGCATCAAGTGGCTGCAGCTGGCTAGTGCAATTGGGGGGCAGAAATACAACTTTCACATTTCCCAAATGCGACATATCTGATGGATGGCATGGCGCATTGTCAAGCAGAAGAAGAATCTTTCTGTTCTTAGCCCCCATTTTGGAGTCCAGCTGCTGCAGATATGTAGAAAACATAGCAGCCGTCATCCAGGCTTTCCGGTTTAACATGTACTGGCACAGCAGCCTTTTCAAATTCTTGAAGCATCGCGGCTTCTCAAACTTGCCGATCACGAGGGCAGGAAGCTTTTCAGAGCCGTCTTCATTAGCGCAAAGCAATACGGTAAGACGCTCTTTGCCCCCGTAACAGCTCTCTCCTTTGAATGCCAATGTCTGTTCTGGCTGCATATTATAAAATAATCCAGTTTCGTCCGCGTTGAACACGTCGGACGGCTTGTATTCGCGTATCAATTCCGGCAGCAATGCAGTCCACTTTTCTACAGTGTCGGAGCTGACTGACGCGCTCTCTCCACAGCAGCGGCTGTACACAACTGCACTGCGTTTTTTAAAGCGATCCAACCAGCCATTGGAGGCTTTAAAGCCGTCAATGCCGCAGCGCAATGCAACTGTCTCAGCCTTCTCCTTCAAAATTGCGCCATCCACGGCGATTCCTGAACTGCGGGCCTGACGCAACCACTCAACGAGGGCCTTCTCCATGGCAGCATATTTGCCATCTTTCGCGGCCTTCCTGTTCAGGCCGAACTTTGCCGCATTTAGTAGGATGCTGTCCTTCTTCGCGAGGATCGTTTTCAGCGACGACTCGGGAATGTTCAGGTCGCGGGCAATGCTGGCCTTTGTTGCTCCGTTCCGCTTCTCCGCCTCCTCGATTATGCGAAGCTTTTCTCCGAGAGTCAGCGGTTTTCGGTTCCGCAACATTGCGAGACGCAGCACTCACAACCAAGAATTCGAAAGCTTCATCGCACACCAATGTCCGAACACAGAAAATTTTGCGCGTGGACACAGCAGCTGCTGCGCAGCACAGCCAACCGATGAGGCAAACACGTGAAGGAATGGCTGAATGGCAGCACGGCAGTAGGCTAATCGCTGTTCAACACGTCCGGTATAACGACACGAAATCTAGTGAAAGTTATCGCATACTAGAAAGTGAGCTCGAAATTATCTGCCATGTTATCTGCTCACAACGGTCACTACAAAACCACCCAAAAGAAGAGAGAGAAAAAAAAAAGGCGACAACGGAAGTGCGCAGTGCAATGCGACAAAACGAATGCGCTCCGGCTGGCTCCGCCAACGTTGGCTCTGGCTAGCTATGGCCGACTGCGTGTCGAAAAATTGAAGAGGCCCTGTGGTGGCAGCGCGGATACAAACTTGGTTCCTCGGTTTCCCGACTTTTTTCGCCTGGCCGCAGTGTGTTTGCGTGCCAGCCCGCGTCATCGTAGGTCTTTTTTTTTTTCTCGGATAGTCCAGCGAAGCATCGTACGAGGCGGGGCCGGCGTAAAATTTCGTCGTACAATTGAGGTTTTTAATACATTATTTCTATGGGGGTTTTGCCGGGACCAAGCCAATTCGTCATAAAACGCGGGTCGTCGCAGGACCAAGGGATGTATAATAGAAGTTCCACTGTACTCAATTCACCGCCATCTTCTTTTTCGTGTTGACGAGCTAGCTATGCATGGGTCGCCGCCACCGCAAGCCATTTTTTCATACAGAAACCACGCTCTTTCCGCAGGAGAAAAATAAATTGTCAAGTAAATGCTGCCATCTGGTGAATGACACGCAATCTAAGCTGTAGACGAGCGTGTCTCATCCTGAATGCTAGAGGGGAGTACCTGTTCCGCTAGGACGAGCTCTGCTCGTCCAAAGCGCTTTGGGGACAGTTTGGGCAGGACGAGCAAAGCACTTAAAGGGTTAAAGCCAGTCACCCATTACAAAAAGCACATACATTACTGCGCATATTCCTTTAAGACCACGTAATGGGTGCATCGCAACTTCGAAAAAGTTTCTCGCGCATAATTGTTTCTGGTTTAAAGCACGCTACCCATTACATAAGGCATACACTTTGGTGCGCGCATTTTGTTACACACACATGGTGGGTGCACTGATACTTCGAAAAAAATGTCGCGCACACAGACATTCTCTCGCCACCGGACTCGTGACACGCTTGTGATGTAGCCTGTGTCGTCTACAAGCGCCAACACACTGCGGTGTCTTCCTCATCGGCGAGTTTTGGTGGAGCAAAAGTGGCACACTACAACGAGGGTGGCCACTCAAGACGGAGGCAGAGAAACTGTAGAAAACAGTGCTAAAAGACGGGACGAAGAAAGGGCACAAACCACGGCGCTGTCTAACAACCAAAGTGTTATACACACAATTTTGGTTGTTAGACAGCGCCGTGGTTTGTCCATTCTTCGTCTCATCTTTTAGTGCTGTTTCCTACAGTTAATCATAAACGAACCAGCCCAAATGCGTACCTTATTGGAGGCAGAGAAGGCAGACACCAAAGCTCGGCATGCTGCAGCTGTGCGACCGCTTTTTACTTTGTCAATTACATTGCAGTAAAGCACAGTCTGAACTTCTGGAGTAACAATATACAATGAGAAGTGTGCACTAAGTGGTCAAAGTATGAACTAGGGCTAGGATATCGCTATCGCGTTCAACTCTTAAAGGCGAAGCTTAAGCGTCCCCAAATTTTTTGTGAGAGTGCTCATTTGCAACAGAACTGCATTCGAATGAGTTTAGCAGACTCATTCGTTTGAATCGGCCATCTTCTTTTAATGACATTATATGTCCCTATGTGAGCGAGCTAATCACGTTAAATGTAAATGTCTCAAGGGGTGCCTTTTTTTGTCTGCATTTATTCGTGCTACTATGTTATTCAGAAATGTAATTGACTAGCTCTTGCTGCACAGCTGTTTCTGAGCAGCTGAAGCTGCATCAGACAAGGGCCCCTTTGCAACGCCCATGTTCACTCTTGCTGCAGCCTCACACTGTTTCTCTCTTTCATTCAGGGAGAGGAGAAGCACAGCTTTGAGAATGTCAACCCATTTATCCAAGACGAGGAAGAGGGAGAGGTGGCCTCCGTTGCATACAGGTGAGTTGACCTTGGATTGTTATCTCTGATACCCTTACCAGGGTGTTAAAGGGACCCTGAAACGGTTTTGACGATTTTGTACGAACACATTGAGCCGGTAGAGCAAGTCCTAAGGATCATTTACAGACCGATTTAAGCTCTGTGCGTAAACTGTGTAATTTATTACAAGGCTTTAAAGCTGCGAATCGCCACCGATCACAGCGGCTCAGCCAAATGCGTTTTCAAACCGCCAACTTCCAGTGCGCGTCGTATTGGAAGCGCGACGTCACGCAGGCGGCTGATCTGATTGGATATGTCAAGTACACGTCACTGAACCTCCTGTGGGCAGCGAGCGTCGTCTGCCTGTGTAACAACGTACTCCGTGTTGACGTGAGCTGAGCGACAGTGTTTATCTCGAGGTTTCTTTTCTTGGACATAATTAATTGCCCTAGCCGCGTTGTGTAACACATTGTAAAGCTGCGACATCGTGCAATGTTCGTGAGGCATCTGGCGAGCGGGATCCCTTCAGCTCGTCGCTGAAATGAGCGTCGCGCTCTCTATATATCCGTTCAACGCCACGATCCACGTTTTTGTGGCTGTAACTTCACCCATGAAGACACAACCAACACAACCATATTGCCCGAGTTTATGCTTATCGGTGATCGTTCTCGAATTATTTTTGTTTGTCCGCCTGCATTTGCAGATTGTCACCGTACAGGCGAATAAAATAAGATCTGCTGGTAGTGTGGCGGCACCTGTCAGAGCAGATATCAACCATTCCACGAGCTTCGTCTTTGTTGGGCCTCCGAGATTGCGCGCAACCCGTCGGCGCACAATATGGGCGAAGCTCAAGCCGTCGAGTGCGCTCATGAGAGCGCTGCGATCGCCGGCGATGTCAGGGTGTCTGTGAGTTGAGGGTGCAAGGCAGTGGTGAGGAGGAGGGTATAGATATAAATTCCGTAGCGGCCTTGGTACACGGTGCATCGCTTAATTTCTGGTGCAAATGATTTGGGGATGCTCCTGCCTAAACGCTGACAAAACTTCAAAAAACCGTTTCAGGGTCCCTTTAAAGGGATACTGAACAAAATTTTCGCTGCCGAGATAAATGACTCAATTGAAAGATTGGGTGCTGAAATTTGTTGAAACAACCTTCATTTCAGCCAGAGACTAGCAGAAAATAATGAATTTAATGCATTTTTCGTGAAATGGCGCGTCTAGCGGCCGCGCCGCGAACTAGAGAGGAAGTGACGCGAAACTCCGCGGATAGTGACTCGCCAACCGTGCTCGCAGCAAAATCGCTTACCAATCGACATCGCAAGCCGCCACCCGCTGCCGCGCGTCTCTCCCAAAACGTGTTTTCACGGTCGGGAAGGTGTTCTCCGTGCGTGTTCTCAACCGGCAGCCAACGACGCCATTGCCGCGCTCTCGGCCGTATTACGGTCCCTAGAATAGACTGTTTTCTCAAGCGGAGCTTGCGCCCACGTCTACGAATTTGCCGTCTGTGTTGTGTGCTGCTACGTAATGTGAACGGTGAAGCACCTGACACAACGCAGAATGCCTCAACGCTGTTCTGCGCTAGGGTGTGCCCTGTCATACATTTCCAACAGAGCCGAAGCTTCGAAGGATATGGATTCGCGCTGCGCGCCCATCGCAGCCAACGTGGGTGCTTTCAAAGCGTGACTTTTTGTGCTCTGAACACTTCGAGGATAGTGACTATGAGTTACTGTGTAAATTGCTGGTCCCGGCTGCCGACCCACGTTGGGCTACGGCGGCTCGTCGTCCTTGCTGTCGCTTGACACAGCAGAACGGTCACATGCATATGGTTGTATTTGGCGCATCCGTTTTGGAGGCCCGTCGAACTCGGAGTCGCAATGACCGCTCGTGGAACCACTGTCACTCGCACCTTGCATCTTTGCGCTCTCGCGACGCGCTCGGTAGTTGTAGCGGTTTTTGAGGAATAAGCGCTATTTTGTTTCCTATGTGGGGAAAAGAGGACAAGGCTCAGCTATGCTTAGCGCCACACCAGCCACCCTCGGTTCTTGAGAGGAGAGGTGGAGAAAGGAAAGTGGCAGGGCAGGAGAGAGCGTGCTGGTTGCCCCCCTCTTGCTGGAGCACTCGACGTCACGTCCGCCGACAAGCGCAGTGGCATGCAGCCGCCGCGCTCTCACAAACCACTAAAAATAGGGCCAACTGCTCGAAATTACGTGAAATAAACGCTACGTACAGGAACAGTCGTGTCGTCCGAGTCGAATGTAAGTGTTTTCGTAGCTTTTTCAAATTTTTGTTCAGTATCCCTTTAAGCTGAGAAAGATGCTGGCCTTGGCTCGGGTTCAAAGCGCTTGATTTTGTGGCTGTTCACTTCTAGTTGGGAGAAATAAAAATTTATAATGCTGTGCAACAAAGTGGTTCGACAACTGGTTGGTAACATGTCATCATGGTGAAACAACCCTATGATAACATTTTACCAAAGGAGTGTACACAAGATGCATGCACATGTTTTTCAGAAGAAAGCAAAAATCAGCTTCCTTGCACATAGGAGACAGTGACTGACACTTTTAAAAACATAGATATAAATGAAGTTTAATGTAGCGGTAGGAATGTTGCTCCAGTGTGCTGCATTTAGTTGAAGCGGCTACATCTGTGCTGCATATGAGATAAACTGCTCCAACGCTGTACAAAATGTAGCCTCCAAGACTGTGTTGAAAGGCAGTGCCATGTAGTGGTTGGTCATTCTTACCACACTGTGTGAAGAGCACTGTCATGTCTCATAAAATCCAGCATGCAATTGAGCATAATGGAAACCTGTCAGTGATGTCGCGTGCATTTGAGCAGTATCGCTGCACACAGCATTTGTAGAGTTCCTGCATCTGGCTCCCAATGACTCCATTTGGTACACAGTAACTATGTGCACTCGTACGTACTGCTGACATGGCCTTCGTAGAAGCAGAGCAACAGCCTGTATCACAGCAGTTTGGCTTATGGCTGACACATTTTCTGTTTTGCAACATCGTGCATGCGTTTTGTCTAAGAACCGACCTTCTGCGGTAGTCACCATGATGCATTGGTGTAACAGAAGTCTTGTAAGTTTTATCACAGAGCACGACTTTATAGAATAGGTATCGATGCTGCAGGTAAATGTGAGGGGCTTTGACAAATCAATTGGCAACTTAAATCCAGAATTTGTTGCAAGAGCAAGCAGTGCGCCAACTGAAAACACTTTTATCTGTGGCAAAAATATGTAAAGTATAACCTCGTTACAACGGATCTGCTTATGACAGACATTCGGATATTACAGACCAATTTGTGGCGTAATGCCAACCTCCCTATCTGTTCTATTGATTGAACTTCGTTTACAATGGATTCTGGTGCAACGGACATTCGAATATAATTGACTAAATGTGAGGCCAGCAAGGTGGTCAGGACCCCTTTACAACGGACTTTTCTACCACGGGCATCCGAAATTCAATAACTTCCGACTTAAACATCGCTTGGCATACTTTCCGGAAGGGAGCAGCGTGCCAGATATTGACGTACCGATCTCTGGTAAAATCGCCAATGCGCGAAATTGCTAACCGTTGCTCCGAGCGGTTGCTGTGCGGTTGCCCATCCGCGGTACCGAGGAGCCAGCAGGCAATGTGAATTGATCATTGCTTGCGACAGAGCACATTGCGCGTTCTTCGCTTTTGCATGTCCCCTAGCATGATGTTCTTGCCCGCAAAGTTCACATTCGTCTCGTACGTGGGCGCCGTGAGTGTAGTTAGGCCTAGCCACAACTTCGAGCACAAAGCTCGGCTGCAATGTGCCGAGCCGCGGGGCCCGATGTTTCAAAGTACGTCATGCTTGATCACGAATACAGAGTTGTCCCTGGATGGTCTTTGTCGCGAGGTTCGAAGTACTGATGAGCAGAACCTCTAACCGCGGGTCGAGTCAACGCTATTACAGTCGATCCGAGACGCGCGTCTGCGATGTTCGTGACGAGTGCGGCGCGACATCGTAATATGATGATTGAGTTTCCGCTTGAAGCTTATTGAGCTTCCGCTTCTATCCTAAATTATCGTCGACCTGTGAACACAGAACACGTTGTGCGATTTTCGACAGCCGTGACCTTGCGACGCACAAGCAGCAGACGACTCTCCCGGAGCGAGCATCAGTCCAATGGCGAGACGTGCTGGAGCAACATGGCAGAAGCAGCCAATCCGAGACCTCGAAACGAATGTCAAACGTTTGCTTTTTGTACGCTTGTTTCTGAATTGAGGAGCTAGCTGAAGCGGGAAATTTGAATACGGAGAAATGCTCTTTCCGACGAGCCCAGAATGGCGGCACCCGGTTGCGCCATTGCGGAGCTACAACTTTGTTGAAAAACGCTTTCATCTTTTTTTTTTTCGATTTCTGCATTAATTTTCGCCACCTTGACAAATGCAACAAATTTTTTTACAAAACTTCTGTGTAGTTTTCAGTGAACATATTTTGGAATCAAATAGAAAAAAGGGCAACAGAAACTGAAGATGTGACTCAGAAAATAGATTTTTTTTTCCACTGTAAGAAGCCACGTTCCCCATTAACAATAAATCCGTTCTTTGACCGCGTTTGTCACTCGTAATTCTCTCCGGTTATAACAGACCCATTCAGCGTTTTATGTTACATAAAAGTCAGTTGTAACAGTACTTGCATTTTACATACTCCCTTATAATACATTCAAACCCCGCTACAACGAAATTGACGGTGCTCGGAAAAATGTTCGTTGAAGCGAACATTTCGTTGTAGTGAAATCGAAAAAAATATGGCTGACCTGAGCTAGTAGAACAGTGAAACTTTTATTTCCAATATTCAAAAAGTGTCTGCTGCTTCCTTTGCGTCCCCAGCAGCATTACTACGCGAT
This sequence comes from Rhipicephalus sanguineus, assembly GCF_013339695.2. Taxonomy (NCBI): domain Eukaryota; kingdom Metazoa; phylum Arthropoda; class Arachnida; order Ixodida; family Ixodidae; genus Rhipicephalus; species Rhipicephalus sanguineus. The sequence continues at coordinate 13,222,793 of NC_051182.1, read as the reverse complement.
TCTCATATATGCATAGCGACGCCACGTTGAAAAGCACGCAGAAACAACAGGATCCGTGAACGAATCAAACAGGCACGGGCGCGCAACACGAACTGCACAGTTGCACCAATACGCTTACACTAGCTATTCGCCAATAACGGCGACATGCAGGTGTGCTATCGCGGAGCGATGACTTACGCCTTATTCTATGCTATTCTTATCCACCACTCGCGTCTGGCTGATCCAGTTGATAACGCGGACGAATTGTTGCTTCGACCACCGGTTGCACTGGCCAAGCACGAAAAGCACGAAAAGCATTGGAATTGGAAAAGGCACCATTCCGCGACTGCACCCCAGGGCTGCTCGCGTTGATAACGCGGATGTGGTGGATGTACCGTCGCTCTGACCACTAGCAAAGCGCGAAAAGCACGAAAAACATTGGAAAGGCATCGGAAAGCTATCGTTTTGCGACTGCACCCCAGTGTCGACAGCTGAGCTTTGGCTTCGGATTGTCTGCGACTCCGAAGCAACTCAAGCCAGTTGCGAAAGCAGGGCAGTCTGATCGCCGTTGCTATCAAGCAATGGCGGCCCCCATGCTCAATCAACAGCGGCGGTTTCTGGTGGTTCCAACACGCGATTCAGACTTTGAATTCGTATTATTATGTTCTAAAATGCATCAAAATGTCCGAGATTGTGTTTATTGCACGGTAAATTAAATTTTTGAGCCCGGAATGGCATCGTCAAATTTCGTTGAAGCGGAACGGCAGCAAAAAAAGTGTTCGTTGTGGCGAGCATATTTATGCATTGGCTCCTATGGACTGTTGACGGGGAACCGAGAATTTTTCGTTGTACCGGAAATTTCGTTGGAAGTGGAGTTCGTTGTGGCGGAGTTCGACTGACCAAAATCCTCTTCACTATAAAGAACCGTTGTAATGAGGTTATTGGTTAGTAATTATAAATAAGTTAGTAATTTTCTTTAGCAAGTTGAGGATAGCTTTCTTCTGTAATGTTGTACCCCAAAACGTGGCAACATCCTATTTCTTGCCTCAGTTATGGCAATAACTTACAATTTGCTAAACCTTGTTGGCATGATGACATCTTTTGTTCTCCCAGGATTGTTTGTAGTATAATTGCGAAGGCCTTACACTTCATACTACCATCAAATTCTGAGCAAGTGGTCGTCCCTAAGCAAGTCGTAATTACCGGCAAAATGGAGGGGGTGCACCTTCCCCGAATGGAACCAAAATTCAAGATGGCTGTGGCAGTTCTCTTGCGAGAAAAAAAATGGAGTGCACATACACTTCCTCAGCAGTCTTCTGGCTCTCATTTGTGGCACAGCACATTGCAAGCATGACTCATTAACACGAGAAACATACAGGCATGCAATCAGCCGGCTTTAAGCATGACATGAAAGCACCTCTCACGATGAGCCCATGTTAACGCAGCAGACTCCAATCTCAAAGGCCTTACTTTTGTGAACTACAGTAGACTACCATTAGGACGAACTCAAAGGGATCACGAAAATTTGTCTTATCAGCAGTTCGGCTTATCAGAAATGCATCCAAAAAAAGCATTCTAATACCCCTGTCACACGGACAGCCTTAACCGCAGTTAAGCTATCTACGGTTACAGTTAACCGCGGTTAGTGGTAGCTACACGGCAGACGTAACCGCAGTTAGTCTCCTGACCGTAGTTATCGCAAACCGAGCTAGGCAAGCACGGTTTACCCTCACAAACCGAGAAGCTGACAAGATGGCGGAGTTGTGAGTGCACCAGCCGTGAACCGACTGGCGCACGTTATTCGGCAGCTCCGCGGAGGATTTTCACGGAACGCGTCTCCAGCTGGCGAACAATAGCCAAGCAAAACTAGTTGAAAACGAGTTTTGCTTGGCAAAACGAGGCTCGCCGTGGAAAGGCCGACAACAAAGATTATTCCGTCCACGGCGTGTTTGCGAGAGGGTACAGTATTATCGCTACAGGTTTCTTGAGGGGAAGTCCTTCTTGCATTGTTCGTGTCTAGCCGCCTCGCAGAGCTGCAAACACTGAATATGTAGTCGAAAGTGGAACGATTCAATACACTGTTGGGGGGGGGGGTTAGCGAAGGTGTATCGTACCACGAAACTTTCTGAGGGTGTGCCCAAACTTCTTGCTGACCATACGAGCAGCACGTGGTTTCGTCGGCTTGCTCAACTGAGCTAACTGAGCTCGTGTAGCAATGGCAAACCCGTGTTCGCTTTAACTGCGGTTAATCCTGTAACCACGGTTAAGCATAACCGCAGTTAAAGCTGCCCGTGTGACAGAGGTATTAGATGCCAAGTGCATCTAAATATGTTGCTTGAAAGGGTTTGTGCGGGTCTTTGAAACCCTTGAAAACCCTTTAATTTCTTACATCTTTAAAAATTTTTTAACGAACGTCTAGTTATGGCATGTGAGTAAACTTCAATTGCATACATTTTCATGCAAGTTTGTTAAAAATGTTTAGTACAAAGTCAAACATATAAGCCTACCGGACGCTTGCGAACATATGGCCGCGTTGGTATTGTCTTGTCCGGCATTTCCTGTTCCTGTGTTACTTCCACTTGAGAGGAGAGATGGCCGACATGGCAGCCGCTTTTCTTGTTCTGCGGCTTGTGCAGTCTTGTGTGTGTCGAATTGTGACATTTTTATTGTCTTTAGTGCTTATGTGTGAGGTTGTGCAGTCGAACCTGTTTATAATGAACTCAAACGTGCCACGTAAATTGGTCGTTATATCAGTAGTTCGTTGTAAATGGACTTGTAAACGTACACTTAGCGACCAAGCCGGTTTTTTTTTTTTCTGCGTACTTTTCATTGAAGAGTGCTAACAACCCCTCCGGTGACAAGTTAAGCCTTTTCACACTGTGAAGCAACACCCGCTGCGTGCACGAGTGAATTAAACTGCCTTTGCAGTGAACTGACACCGTTTCACTGAACTGCGGTACCGTGACGTGGAGCTGATCATCCCTGGTTAGTTGCGTGCAGCGCGTCGCGTACTCGGCACACGTCATCACTGCCAGGCTGCTTGCTGTACTACGCGCATTTGTGCATTCTTTGTGCCCGCTTCACTTCGGACCATGCACGGGTGCGGCGTGTAGCCTGTTCGTTCAACGTTGTGAAGACAAGCATTTTGCAGGCAACGCGCACTCTGTCTCCGCGATGCTCTGACAGTCCTGCACGACAGGCGCGGCACGCTTGGGTTGTTGCCTAATACATACCTGCCAAATCTCCCGGATTTGGAACCGTTCTCCCGGTTGTATGGGTCATAGGAAAATCTCCCGAAAATCCAGTTCTGCCCCGCGCGTCCAGTGCTTTGTCTGGTCACATGAGCAAAGTTGTCTGACCACATCCTAAATGTGTTACAGGTTATATCAGCGGTTAATATTTTGTAGATGATGTGTTTGTGTGCACACAAAATCTTGCCCGACGAAATAACTGGTAAGCAAGCGACGACAGGCCTCGCACGCGGAGCGATGTTATCGCATGTGCCCTTCGCGCGACAGTGACGGCCGGGTCGTTTCGTCTCTGCTTCAACTGCGTTCGCACCTATCGCTAGCGCGCTTTCACTCGCACGTGAAACAGATGATGCGTAGGTGATGTTATCGGTTTGGACTCTGTACAGATCAGCGGCGACCGCAAAATCCCGCTGACAGTGTCCATATAATTGCTATCGCTGTACACCCCCCCCCCCCCTTCGCGGTCGGCATACTTTATACCCCCCCCCCCCCCCCCGTTCAGTAGATCTCCCGGATTCCGTTTCTCCAAACTTGGCAGGTATTAGCAATACGTTTTGTTGGGCTAGTTGGTTATGACTTCTGAAGGAAAAAATTGTAGCGCAAAGCAACACACGGACAGACAGAGAGGACGGGACTGGCGCTAGTCCCGTCCTCTCTGTCTGTCCGTATGTTGCTTTGCGCTACAATTTTTTCCTTCAATTGGGAGGTATGCTAACAAAACACGCAGTATACACTCACTGTAAGTGCATCGACGTTTCTCGGTGCTTGTGCCGCTCAACACCAGCAAGCTACTTTCGTTTCCATGAAGCGACGCGCACTTTATCTCGCACGGCACGGCGGCGGCGAACTTTTGAATGGCAGGATTGTGCGCTTGTACTGCCGTCAATCCGAACACTTTACGCCGACCCGCAGCCGAGCCGATAGCTGCAGATGACTGTGATAAGGTTGTCGGCAATACGTCATAATGGCACGTTCATCGCCAGCTGCCACATCGCCTTCGCTCTCTTCAGATATGCTTATCTGTGAAGGCATCGCCGCAATCGCGTGGAAGTCGTAGACATTGATCAGCCGGTCTCTGCCATTACCGAAAAAAATGAAAGACATTTTGCAGCACATTGTGGCGTCAGTGCAGTGAACTTTTAAGTGCCGAAGAGTTATCGCAGTCATCGCTTATTGCATTTTATGGCTTCTTGCGTTCCAAAGCATAGGTTCATCGTAGGCGGTTGTAGCTGCAGAGAACGGCATCAGAAAAGGTTGCCATGCGAAAGCTGACCACAAGGCTTCACGCTGCTTCCTATTTCTTTTTTTCTTTTTATTCCTCACTGCCAATCTGCCACTTAAAGGGACACTAAAGGCAAATAACAGTTTATGTCAAAGTGAAAGCTCAATGTATGACAACATCTAAAACGGCAATACTATCAACAGCAGTGCCCTACTTACGGAGAAATTAAGCTAAATGTATCACATGATGAGTGCCACGAGCGGCACATTTTCAAAATGATCCCGATGACGTACGAGAGTCTGCCCACAATTAATCACTAGTAATCAAACTAGCAGCAATAAAAAAGAACCTTCCGTGCATCAAGAGACGTAATAAAATGCTGTTTGTTTGTTTCTGTTTGATTCATGGAAAAAAACACCGCCATATCCACGAAGTGAATGATGTTAGAGGAGCTTGCTCGGAGATGATCGGGTAACCCGCGAATGCTCCGTGCACATTCCTCTACCATCATATATAGACGTGACAACGTTGTTATACATACATTACATCCGCGATGTTTATTAATTTATGGTTGGATGCACTATATACATTTTGATGAAGTATATATACATTTGGATGAACTATAAACATTATATATACACAAAAGACGTTGTTTTACCAAGTTCAAACAGATTCCTCTACCATCCTATATAAACGTGACAACGTTGTTATATATGCATTACATAAACAATGTTTATTAATGTAAGGCTGGATACTCTATATACATTTTGATGAAGTATATATACATTTCGATGAACTATAAACATTATATATACACAAGAGATGTTGTTTTACCAAGTTCAAGAAGGGCGTCCCTCGATGAGTTCGGGGACTGGTTTCCCTTTAAAGATGATTGCTTTATGATGGATGAACTATATACATTACATATACACAAGAGATGTTCTTTTACAAAGTACAAGAAGGGCGTCCCTCGATGAGCTTGGGAACTCGTTTCCCATTAAAGATGATTGCTTTATGATCAGTAAAGTATGTTGCCAAGGGATCATCGATGATGGGACGCAGTGGAAAGTTCAAGAAGGCAACATCGACACAGGTGCCCCTGATGGTGGTGGGACGTTTGCAGTCGTACGATACGCATCGGAGAGCGTAACGTGACATCATGTGTTGGCTGGTTATTGGCAAGGCGAGATCTTCCCGAGCTGCTGCTGCATTGCGAGCCCGTCGCGCTGCTGCCGTTCATGCTGCGGAGCGGCAACGAAGAGTGTTCACTTAGTGAGCTCCCGGCCAAGAGAAAGGAAGCCAGCGAAACGAGAGGTGCGGCCCTCGAGCGGCGGCGCCATCTAGTGAGCATTCTTGAAATCACCAAAGAGAGCGCAGCTGCGCCGACGGTCTGTAGGTGAGCACAAGGCGCGAGCATAAGAAGCTTGGCGAGCAAGCTCCTAAAAAGAACGTCTTTGACGTTGCCATGGGGAACGGCACGCCTTGTTCAAAGGTTCCGTTTTCGCGGAACTGTGCTTCGCCCGGCGCCCTGCTTCGCTCACGCGGTCGAGTCTCAGTGGTAGTTTCAGTATCGCGTACTGCCGCGTGTGTTTTGTGCGCTCGTGAAAGTCGCTGTGACTAAAAGTTCGACAAATCCGCATGCATGTGACGTTGCCGGATGCCCAAATGATGCGCGCCGCCAGTACATGCCGCTGCGCCGTAAAGGCGGGCAACGTTGGACACGGCAGCAGGTCGATTCCACGAAAGATCGAAAAAGGGTGTATATTTGATGTTTCCGATTTTCCTGATAATTTTGTATGTTGTGCACATATGACTGCACAGCACGAAATCGCAGTTCGTTTTCAAATAAAAATTTTTTTCAACACAGGAAAATTCGACAAGTGTCGCCGGTTGACGACCATTTTACGAAGAGTGCGTTTTCGTAAATTCGCAATCATGCTGGCAGCCACTGAAGCTATATATTAGAAATATCTTTCTTTTTGTCGGAAGTAGAAGTAAAGAGGAAATAGCTCTTATCATTTCATGGAATTCTGAGTAAATTATGTATTTTTAAAAATTCACGAAAAACGCTGCGTTTTTGAAAATCAGTCAAATTTGGGACGCTATGGCTACTTCTGTGAACATCTTAGCTTGTTCATATTTGCAGTATGAATAGGCCTTTATGTGAATAATGAACCTCCGCATTTGTATTTCTCTAATAATTTTCAAAGTAGTAAATTTTCACGCTCGAAACACCAAAAAGAGAAAAGTGCTCCTCCATTCAAAAATCTATAATAAAAAAAACCCAATCTCAATTTTGTTCAAAGTCCCCCAAAATGTTCTCAAAGGACTGCAGAATGATATTATGAAAAAACATGTTGCATCATTTTTATTACAACAAACTCAGAAAATGTCAAACATTGTGTTTCCAGAGCGTGGTGGCTACTGCGCAAAGGACATCTCTAGTAACAAGAAAATACAGTAACACGTCTTTTTTCTTTTCTGAGCTTCGCTAAACAACAGTAATGATCTATGGTCGGAAATTGGGAACTGTTTTGTAAAGAAAAAGACTGTTCCAATTAAATGCATTCGCGTGGTTTGCGACTTCACGCCAGTGTTAGGCATCCCTCAGTCCACAGTATGCACTTTCAGTTGTAGCCTCCTTTTCCTTCATCTATTTCAGTTGAGTATAATTCATATCTTGAGTGCTAAAGAACGCATTCCCTCCATGAGTCTCTTATGATGATGTGCTGTGCCAGAATTGAGAGATTGGTATAAAAGCCAAGGTCTCTTCATGAATGGAAATGAATTTCTGGAGAGCGGTCGCCAAGAGGTGTGGTTTTTGTTGGCCCAAATGTGTACGTTGTCAAACCTTATGTGATCAATGCAGAGTTTAGAAAGAATCGATTACGTGAAGATAGGTGGCAGAAGTTCTGGCCACGGACAAAACACGTTTTCTTTGCATTGCATCTGCTTTGTTTTGCATATCCTTCTTTCTCTTGAAGGAGTGCTGGCAGATCTGGTTTCCCTCTTGAAATGAGCGCGCATCCCGTTTCATGACCCTCCGCAAAAGAGTCTCGATCCGATATCTTCTACGTAACGAAAATTCTGCGGCAGCGGAATTTTCTTTTTGTGCACCATGAGGCAGTCCGTACAAAATCTCGGCCATGGCTATAGCGCCTACCCATAGCCACCTTCAGAGCGTAGGATAGTGATCGCATCAAAGTGAAGCACAATTTGGATGCTTAACTTCTATCTCAGGTGGTGTTTGGCTGACTGGCGCAGCCGTATACTCGTTGCTGTCGTCTGCTCAGGCGGGCGTCCATCGTGCCGCCCTTTGCAGCTGTCCGCCTAACGCATGCTACTCCGTTTACACGAGTGCTTGTAGCGCGGGCCACACGATCCGCACTGTGCGGATCCAGAGACCGGGCGGGAGAGCGACGAGCGGTGAAAAATGTATCGCGTAACCAACGCAATCGACACCCCAGCTTTTTCTCGTGCATAGCAACAAAGCCTGGCAAACAATGTGGGGCTGCTGTGCTTAGGTTGCACTGCGGTACACGCCGTTCACCACTGCCGCCATTTGCGATTTCTCACATTCTTACAATGCATGATCGACTCAGCTACACAAATTTCGCGTTTAGCTTCGTTGCTTTGATATAAGCGCATTTACTCAAAAAATTATCCAGAGGAATAAAAATGTCCGTGCTGCCCGTCGACGAGGAATATAAGTGGTGTCGCAAATGCATTTAATTGGAACGATCTTTTTCTCTACAAAACAGTTCCCACTTTCCGACAATAGATCATTGCTGCTGTTTAGCGAAGCTCAGAGAAGAAAAAAGACGTGTTACTGTATTTTCTTGTTACTAGAGATGTCCTCTACGCAGTGGCCACCACGCTCTGGAAACACAATGTTTGACATTTTCTGCTTTTGTTCTAATAAAAATGATGCAACATGTTTTTTCATAATATCATTCTGCAGTCCTTTGAGAACATTTTGGGGGACTTTGAACAAAATTGAGATTGGGTTTTTTTTATTATAGATTTTTGAATGGAGGAGCACTTTTCTCTTTTTGGTGTTTCGAGCATGAAAATTTACTACTTTGAATATTATTAGAGAAATACAAATGCAGAGGTTCATTATTCACATAAAGGCCTATTTATACTGCAAATATGAACAAGCTAAGATGTTCACAGAAGTAGCCATAGCGTCCCAAATTTGACTGATTTTCAAAAACGCAGCGTTTTTCGTGAATTTTTAAAAATACATAATTTACTCAGAATTTCATGAAATGATAAGAGCTATTTCCTCTTTACTTCTACTTCCGCCAAAAAAAAAAGATATTTGTAATATATAGCTTGAGTAGCTGCCAGCATGGTTCCGAAGTTACGAAAACGCATTCTTCGTAAAATGGTCGTCGTCAACCGGCGACACTTGTCGAATTTTGCTGTGGTGAAAAAAATTTTTATTTGAAAACGAACTGCGATTTCGTGCTGTGCAATCATATGTGCACAACATACAAAATTATCAGGAAAATCGGAAACATCAAATATACACCCTTTTTCGATCTTTCGTGGAATCTACCAGCAGTGACGTGTGAAAGACTGATTTGAGGCGGATGATTTGAAGTGCACTAACGCGATGCGACCACTAAAACACGATTTTATTTCAAAATAAGCACTTCCTTTGCATAAAAGTAGCACTACGAGGTTTCTGGACCGCTATTTCAACAATCAATGTTGACCTAATATTTGCCTTTGGTGTCCCTCTAAGAAATGCCTGGAAAGTGAGCGACCGCGCTCGCAGTGTCCAAAATGAGCGTGCTGTGCTCGCTGATCTAGGGTACCTTCATCGCGAGTAAACTGGAGTGGGGCATGCACCTCTCATGCTTTCGAAGGCCTGTTTTAACTTTTTTTTTTTTTTTTTCACTTTGTATACGCCATATTTTTACTGCGACCGTGTCTGAAGTGTTCGTTTTAAAAGTAGGAGGCTTTGAAAAATGTTCACTATATGTGGACGCAATTTCAATGAGTAGCATAGGAAAAGCCTAAGTGCACCGAAATATGATCATTATAACCGATAGATCGTTCTATCTGGGATTGTTATAAGTCGTTTCGACTGTATAGTGACATTTTCTGCAGCTGTATAGACGTCAGACTTTGCCCAGGCGGCGCTATGAGAGAAGAAAACCGCCACCAGTGCCCTCATTACAGCCCTGGTGCTAACTGGGTAGTGCAAAGAGAGGCGTCCGCGAGCGAATGTGCATAGCCCACAATAGACCCCCCCCTCCCTCTTTCGTTTGTGTCAAGGCACGGTTTCCTGAAAATCAAGGACCTGGAAAGCTTCTTCCACCGATCTACGCTTCAGAAAAGTAGGAAGCTCATCAAAGTGAACTGTGGATACAGTGCAAAAGAAGTTAAGAGCATATGAACTTGAGCACGTTGGTACACAATCATAGTAAAAAACAGCTCAATACAGTGAAGACAAGTAGACCAAACAGGACCAGCGCTGGTCCTGTCTGGTCTTTATTTTCTTCGTTGTATTGCACTGACCCCTGCTCTGCAACATAATGGTGAAACATTGGGGTGTCTTATTGTTTGCTTCATGTCCATCAGTTCAATGCTTTGTTTAAAAACACCACTAAGGCAGCAGCATGGTGCGCATGACCACAACATTTGTGGCCGCAACACCTGGTGAACAACAAGGAGGCGCAAGGCTACACAAGAGTAGAAAGGAGGGGGGCAGACAGTACTTCTTGTAAGTAGAAGAGTCGACATCTGAGGCCACTCCACCATTATAATCGAGCTTCCTCATGTAAGAGGGTGGTCACAGTGGAAAAAAAATGAGGTAGCAGTGTTTGTGACCCCTTGTGAACAACTTTCTGTTGTTCTAAACCAAGATTAAATTTCCTACGAATCCTGTCACACACACCTTATCATACTCCAGAATAAAGAAACGGACATTTTGGTTTCGCACATGCGCGTGACTGTTTGCCTAAAGGAGTCTTGAGATAACTATTATTTATTCTCCAACCAAAGTTACAAAAACACGTAAGAACCCGACGTTTCGGAACCAGCTCGGTTCCTTCCTCAGGGGGGACTGCGGCGGCTTGGCAGCAGCCTCTTTAAGGCACTCTCGCGGCGGTTAACGATCCCACGCATTACCACGGAGCGTAGCCCATGCGCATACACTGGGGGGAGAGTTGCGAGGGAACGGTTGATATTTTGAGTGGTCCTCTGTGTGTGCCACGACTCCAGTAGTAACCTCCTCCTCCACTTGGTTTCACTTCCGAGGATGGCCATTCCGTTGAAATCTATTCTGTGGTCAAACGTCTCCGCGTGCTCGGCGACGGCGCTGCGTTCTTTGTTGAGTTTACGGACGTCGTTGACGTGTTGCCTAATTCGTTCGGGGAAGTTTTTGGTCTCGCCGATGTATGACGAGGGGCAATCGGCGCACAGTATTTTGTAAACGACGCCGGGCGCCCTGTCCTTTGTTGGTCGGTCTTTCGGGCGGGGAAGGAAGCGGCCCAGCGTGCATGAAGGCACGTGCGCAATGTGCACACCTTCTTTTCTAAAAATCCGAGCCAACGCCTCGCTGGCTCCCTGGACGTATGGGACCGACACGCGTTTTGGAGAGCTGTTCGTCAATGCTGGCTGGGAGTCGCGTAACCTCTTTTGCTCTGCGCGGCGGCCGACGGATCGAATGAATTTGGATAACTGTTTTTTCTGAATAAATAATAGATAATAATAAATAATAGTTATCTCAGTTTACTTACTTCTGTCTAATGTTTACCTTCAAAGGAGTCTTGCAACGCTTTTCTAAATAATCATTGAATAACCTCTGTGTCCGAGTTCATTGCCTAACGAATCAACTGCCGCAAAAATTATCCGTCCAGTATGAGTGGATGTACAGGAGTTTGTGGCACACTTCAAGCGCTTTCTCTTTTCTTTCGTAGCAGCGAAGCGTGCTAAAAGCTACGCAGGAGTAGATGACAAGTGCATGAGATGCTACGTTCGTCCATCAGCGCGCTCATGATTTTGAGCACGTTCTTTACATTTAGAGCTCAGCCCTTAGGCACCCGTTTCTCTGCTGAGGGACGTAGCCGATAGAGCGAACGAGGATGAAAGAGAGGGAATACGGAGTCTGTCGATATCATGAGCTACTGGCCTCTAACCTCGCTTTCTTCCTCCGTCACGCATGCTGGCCCTTCGGTCAGAGCTTGTGCACGTGCACTTGAGCGCTGTCAGCGTTTCACTTGGTGCACAACGCCTGCAATGCACAGAGTGGTGTTCGTAGCACTTGAGCGCTGTCGGCATTTCGCTTGGTTCGCAGTCCTGCAGTGCACAGAGTGGTGTGCGTAGCACTCCAGCACTGGCAGTTTCTGTGGCAATATGTAACTAATTGCTACAACTGCGGATAGCCAAAACTGCAAAGACAGTTGGCGTTGCCCCAACACGGAGCTGCGCTCAGAATTCGCATTAGGCAGTATCGTAGTAGTTTTTTTTTCTTTCACTGTACAGCTTACTTTCAGTGTGATCGCGCTGGTGTAATTCTATATGGTGTAACTCTAGCACTACAAAAGCAGTGCGGACACATCGTGGCATCCCACGGCAGCCACGGTAACTATGCACCTTATGATTCTCAAATCTGCCAATGGCCGTGATCTTTGTGCTTATGGCGCAGTCATTTTGGCTCATGGCATCGTTTGTCGAGAGAAGAGTGAGCTATTTCTAGCTGACTTTGAAATTTAATTGTAAGTTCCATGCCGCGTGCTGAGCTATATTGTTGGGCTTGCATGTTTCAGGAGCCGTGACTACTGATCAGCAGCATTTTCTGACCATGTTGAGAAACTGTTTCAGGGCCCCATTAAATGAGCCTCACTGTTGTACGATTCACCACGCGCAAGCTTTGGCAAAAAAAGCATGTCACATACACCGCAAAATATGTTAATATTCTTGTGGTACAAATAAATTGTTGTCAGTGTTTGTTATGTTAACATGTGACTGCAGAAGAAAGCAGCACATGATGCTGCAGACCATGACATTGTTGCTTCCCGTGTGTGCAGGTACCGCAAGTTTGACCTAGGCGACAATGTGGGCCTGATAGTGCGCTGTGAGCACGATGGTGCCATGGTGGGCCCCAACGGAGAGCTCCAGTTCGTCAGCATCAAGGCGCTCAATGAGTGGGACCCTCGCTTCTCGGGTGGCATTGACTGGCGCCAGAAGCTCGACACGCAGCGGGGTGCTGTGCTTGCCAACGAACTCAAGAACAACTCGTGCAAGCTGGCCAAGTGGACGGTGCAGGCGTTGTTGGCTGGTTCTGATCAGATAAAGTTTGGGTGAGCATTCACCCACAGGGGACATTTAGAATGCTTTGTGGAATGAAAGTGTTTTGTATAGCTTTGCACTTGAGGCATGACACTTAACAGCACTGAATTTGTCTGAGGTGCTTATTATTGTTATACAGTCAAATCCCACTACAACGAAATTGACGGTGCTCGGAAAAAGTTTTGTTGAAGCGAACATTTCGTTGTAGTGAAATCGAAAAAAAATATAGCTGACCTGAGCTAGTAGAACACAGAAATCTTTACAGTCACCGACCGTTTATTCGGACTCGGCGGGAACCGCCGAAAAGTCCAAATAATCGGGAGTCCGAAAAAAAGGATTCATCAGAAAAAAGGGCTTTTATTGGCCCAGCGGCCGGAAGAAGCTTGTCAGTGCGCGTCTGTACACATGTACGCTTACGCGCGACGAAGTCGGCCTGTATTTCAACCAATCTTTGGCCACCCTCGTGAGTCAGCAATAGCACCGCAACGGCCTACGCTAAATCCGCATTTGATGGCTGTGGTGCGGGAGGTGCGACATCACGACAGTCAACTACAAAAGAAGCCACAAAACGTCGAAAATCGGAAAACAGCAGAGCGGCAGAAAACAGAGACAGAGCGCAGAGACGTGGCACTAACAACTGGCGTTTATTTCGGAAAAAACCTTCCCCCCTGACCGTACGACGCATGCGCAGATGACAAACAAAACCAAACACCCCAAAAAGCACACACAGCTAATCTAACGCCGACAGTTGTTAGTCACAAACGCCGACAGTTGTTAGTCGGCGTTTGTGGTGTCCTGACTTCTTTCTTGTGTCCGTGTTTGCACGCCCTGTCTTTTTAGAATGAATACTTACCAACTAGCTCAGCTCTCTGTTATTCTAATCTAAGCAGATCACCTCTGTGCTAGAAACAAAAATTCTTTCCTGGTAAGATAAACGGAAGCCGCACTAACGCATTTGTCTGGATCAAGTTTCCAAATATGGAATGCCTCAATAATCTCCCGTTCTCGCTGCGTCTTAGCCTTACCTAAAATTGTCACCTTAGCAAACAGAGGCGAACAACCACACAACTTGCAGTGCAGCGGCAAGTTACCACCGGTGCCCGTGGGTAGAAGATTTTCATGCTCCCTCAACCTAACATTGACACATCGACCCGACTGTGCAATGTAAAACTTGTCACAACTTAAAGGGATGCAGTACACTACACATGTGTTACACGCACAGTATTTTTTGACATGTTTTATGGCACAAATACTGCTCATCGTGCCACGCTGCACAACCTTCTTACGAAGACCCGCGAGTTTGCACGGTGCAGAACAGACCAGTTTTACATCGCTCCTGGCCGCAACCTTTTTCAGTCCATGAGAAATGCCATGTATATACGGCATGACCACAAGGGTCATGCCCCAGGAAAATTCTATTAGGTTCCTAGACCTCACTCTCATGTTTCATCCTCATGGTCACGTTTGTTGGAAGTATAGTCCAACGACTAAAAAGAATCTTTTGCCTTATGATTCCTCCCACTCCAAGCTGGTCAAAAGAGGTATCGCCAATCTATGTCTGACAAATGCGGTTACTAAGAGTTGCATTCATAATATGCAAGAGAGCATGGCTGAGCAGCAAAATAGACTTCTGCCGGCTGGCTACCCGAAGTCGTTAATAACCTCTGTTGCCGAATATGGGTTTCAACGCCTCAATGTAAAACACAGGAGTGATGGTGGTTTTGGAGAACACGGAAGCGAAGGAGGTGATCGAGAAAAGAGGGCCCTTGTGGTCATGCCGTATATACAGTGAAAGCTCGTTAATTCACACCTCATTAATTCGAAATTTTGGATAATTCGAAATGGTCGCCGCAGTCCGGTCCGCAGTGCATAGGAGACCATGTGTAAAATGATTCGTTAATTCGAACAGAAATTGCCGCCTCTACGGATAATTCGAAGCGCGCGCCTCCGAGCTTCATCATCGTCAAACACTAGTGGAAGCTTTTACGGCCGAACGATAGGTGGCACGACCGGTTTTTTCGAGCTTCAAGTGGCCTCCGAGCAAAGGGCGAGCAAAGTATGGCCTCCGAAATCCAGGGAGCAATTTTTTTTTTTTTCCGTAGCCCTCCCGCTATCTCAGCGCCTGGCGCCACTTGTATACGCGGGACCCGCGGGACGCTGAGGAGTCGGCGGAGTAGTCCTAGCAGTCCTAGGCCGCACCCGGCAGCGTCACTTTGTTCCTCGAGCACGTTGTTCGTTCACGCCGTCAAGCCGTCTTATTCCGCATCGAAGTTGCAAGATGCCGCGGGGAAACTACTGCGCGAAGACTGTCAAGGAGAAGGTGGAGATTTTGCGAGAGGTTGACCAAGGGAACTCGAGCAAATACGAAATTGCGAGGAAGCACGGCATACCTCCGAGCACGTTGTCAACCTACATACGCAACAGGACGGCCATTGAAAACGCCTATGAAGCCGAGGATTTTGGCGCCAGTCGAAAAAGGCTAAGGACAGCGAAGTTCCCGGAACTGGAGTCAGCTTTGATTATCTGGGTTAAAGAAATGAGAGCCCAGAGTATCGCATTGAGCGGCCCTATCATCATGGCCAAGGCAGCCGATTTCGCCCTGCGCTTGGACATTGAAGACTTTGTCGCCTCCGAGGGATGGTTTCATCGTTTCAGGGAGCGGCACAATCTAGTATTCCGCACGTTATCCGGCGAGGCAAAGGAAGTGGACGCCGAAACATGCGCTACTTGGAGAAGCGACACCCTGCAGCAGTACTTAGAGAGCTACTCACCACAGGATGTGTTTAACGCTGACGAGACAGCGTTATTTTTCAAGTTGCAGCCAGACAAGACGAGATCACCTACAAGGGAGACAGCTGTGCCGGCGGCAAGCGCAGCAAAGAGCGTGTCACTGTTCTGGTTGCCGCAAATATGACCGGTACGGAAAAGGTCCCCCTTTTTGTGATTGGCAAAGCACTCAAGCCACGGTGCTTCAAAAACATTCGGTCACTGCCGACGGAGTACGCCGCAAACAAGAAAGCCTGGATGACAGGTGACCTATTCAGGAAGTGGCTACTGAAATTCGACAGGCGAATGGAACTGGGCGGCAGACGCGTTCTTCTTGTCGTCGACAACTGTTCGGCGCACAAAGTCGACGTTGAGCTGAGAGCAACAAAGTTAGTGTTCCTTCCAGCAAATACGACTGCGGCCCTACAGCCAATGGACCAGGGTGTGATAAGGAACATCAAGTGCTTTTATAGGCGTCACATGCTGGAGAGAATGATTTTGTGCGCGGGCGACAGGAAGGACTTCGGCATTACGCTGCTCACTGCCATGCACATGTTGGTGCGCGCATGGGAACAGGTGACCGCGACCACAATCGCAAACTGTTTCCGCCACAGTGGATTTGCAGCTGGAAGTGCGCAGGATAGTTGTGACATCGACGTGGACGGGGCTGAGGAGCTCATGCCAGTGGCATTGTGCGACACTCTTCGGGGCGTACGTTTTGCCGATTATGTTGAAGTTGACACCGGTGCATCGGTGTGTGGTGCCCTGACTGATGAGGACATTATCGCTCAAGTAGGCGGTGCGCAGCCTGTTGCTGAAGAGCCAGAAGGTGAGGAAGACGAAGATGACGAAGCGCCTGTGCGCCCGTCAGCTTCTGCGGTGATGGAGGCACTTAATGTGGCGCGTCTCTTCTTCAGCTTTGAAGAGGGTGAAGAGGATTCCCTGCGCCGCGTCCGCGCGCTGGAACAGAGAGCCGCAGCTGTGGCATTCAGAGAAAAGAAGCAGATGGTCATCACTGACTTTTTTGGCCAATAAATATTTTTCGTGCCCCCACCCCCGAAATCCACCCATTTTTGCTCACTTTCATTATTTTGAATTTTGTATAATTTGAAATTGCTCAGCGTTCCCGTGGAATTCGAATTAACGAGCTTTTACTGTACATGGCATTTCTCATGGACTGAAAAAGGTTGCGGCCAGGAGCGATGTAAAACTGGTCTGTTCTGCACCGTGCAAACTCGCGGGTCTTCGTAAGAAGGTTGTGCAGCGTGGCACGATGAGCAGTATTTGTGACATAAAACATGTCAAAAAATACTGTGCTTGTAACACATGTGTAGTGTATTGCATCCCTTTAAGTTGTGACAAGTTTTACATTGGACAGTCGGGTCGATGTGTCAATGTTAGGTTGAGGGAGCATGAAAATCTTCTACCCACGGGCACCGGTGGTAACTTGCCGCTGCACTGCAAGTTGTGTGGTTGTTCGCCTCTGTTTGCTAAAGTGACAATTTTAGGTAAGGCTAAGACGCAGTGAGAATGGGAGATTATTGAGGCATTCCATATTTGGAAACTTGGTCCAGACAAATGCGTTAGTGCGGCTCCCGTTTATCTTACCAGGAAAGAATTTTTGTTTCTAGCACAGAGGTGATCTGCTTAGATTAGCTGTGTGTGCTTTTTGGGGTGTTTGGTTTTGTTTGTCATCTGCGCATGCGTCGTACGGTCAGGGGGGAAGGTTTTTTCCGAAATAAACGCCAGTTGTTAGTGCCACGTCTCTGCGCTCTGTCTCTGTTTTCTGCCGCTCTGCTGTTTTCCGATTTTCGACGTTTTGTGGCTTCTTTTGTAGTTAACTATGTACCAACTTGCCCAACAACCAACTCTCCTGAACATCACGACAGTCACTGTCCGCATGCGCTGGCCCGAGTAGCTGACGGATGATCTCATTGCCCAACTCGGCGAAAACTCCCAAGCAACTTCCACCTGGTGAATAATCGCCGCTTTTTTCGCTATCGTTAAGGCCTTGTAGTTGCCGCATTTCTTTAGTTCCGTCGGTGCATCGACGGCGCAGATGGATTGAGCGGCGTCAGAGCAATTTCAGCAGATCAGGCCTCGCACGCCAAGGAACAAACAAGGGAGCGAGACAACGCTTGGGGCTTGGGACGCAGATCAGGCCTAGCCACAAAAACGTCTAACGCAAACCCTCACACGCCAAATGGAAACGACGTTGGGCTAGTTGATGTTGCAGCACTTCTGTTGTACTCTCTTTGTCCGAATTAGGATCCGCGCCGTACTTGTACGCGCTGTCATTCACCTCAAACGCCACACCGAGCTGATTCCAATCATGGCTTGGCTTGGCCTGCTGTTCAGCCGTGGTAGCCGTTCAGTGGACTTGACTGGCTAAAGTCAAAAGGCAACCGTTACGTGTAGCCAACAAACATAGCCTTCGAGATTGGTAATTTCTGCGTGGATTTTTGACACTCGCACGATCTCCAGTTATAGCCAGTGCAACATTTCAGTGCTGGCAACCCAGCAAAAATATTGTAAACATTGCTGACAGCTTGTCATGGCATTCAACGTTGCACTCGATCAGCCAGCTGAATCGAACGGCAGACTGTGGGGCGTCCGAATTTTGGGTCGTGAGTTTACATTACTTCAATGGGACGAGTGGCGGTGCCGTGAAGGTGTCCAAATAAATGAGCATGTCCGAATTTTCAGCGTCCGAATAAACGGTCGGCGACTGTATTTCCAAAATTCAAGAAGTGTCAGCTGCTTCTTTTGTTTCCCCAGCAGCGTCATGATGCGATTTTCATGTATGCATAGCGACACCAGGTTGAGAAGCACGCTGAAACAACGGCTTCCGCAAACGAACCAAACAGAGGCACGGGCATGCAGCACGAACTGCACAGTTGCACTAATATGCTAACACTAGCTATTCACCAACAGTGAGGTATCCGACAACGCCGAGATGCAGGCATGCTATCGCGGAGCGATGATTTATGCCTTATCCTATACTATACTATCATCTATACTATCATCCACCACTCGCAGCTGGCTGATCCCATTGGTAACACGGCGAATTTTCGCTCCGACCACCAGTCGCACTGGCCAAGCGCCAAAAGCATTGGCATTGGAAAAGGCATCGTCCCACGATTGCACCCCAGGGCTGTTCGCGTTTATAATGCGGATGTACCATCGCTCTGACCACTGGCGAATTGCGGAAAGCACAAAAAGCATTGGAAAGGCATCGGAAAAGAAATCATTCTGCGATTGCACCCCAGTGTGAACGACTGAGCTTTGGCTTCGAATGGTCTGCGACTAAGAAGCAACTAAAGCCAGTTGCGAAAGCAGGGCAGTCTGATCGCCGTCGCTGTCAAGCAATGGCGGCCCCATGCTCAGTCAACAGCGGCGGTTTCTGGTGGTGCCAACACGCAATTTAGACATTTTAGACGTATTTTTGTGTTCTAAAATGCACCAAATTTTCGAGATTGTGTTTATTGCACGGAAAAATAAATTTTTGAGCCCGGAATTGCATAGTCAAATTTTGTTGAAGCAGAACGGCAGCAGAAAAAGTATTCATTGTGGCGAGCATATTTATGCATTGACTCCTATGGACTGTTGATGGAGAACCGAGAATTTTTCGTTGTGCTGGAAATTTCGTGGAAGCGGCATTCATTGTAGCGGTGTTCGACTGTAGCAATTATACAGACACTCCCGGCTCGTGTTTGCCTTCGCCTTGATGCTCTGTGTAAAGTCCAAATCGATAACATCGCCCCACACATTGTATGTGTGAGTCAAAGCATGCGAGGGCAGGCCATGATCACAGCTCAAGCAGAGAGTAAAAGCACCGGCCATCTTTCATGGTGGGAAAGGCACACGGAGATAAGAGCCAGGTGGGTGGCCCTGGCAGTTACCGTATTTATTTGAATCTAAGCCGATGTTTTTTCGAAAAAACAATGTGCGAAAGTAGGGGGGGGGGTGTAGGCTTAGATTCGAGTACAATGATTATGTTTCTTTTTTTTCTGGCCTTGCGAATTTCGGGGGTCGGCTTAGAATCGGGGCCAGCCTAGATTCGAGTAAATAAGGTAATGCGTACTTTGACCAACCGATCATGGTCGCCCGCGCCTTGTCCTGTAATTTAGAGGCGGTCAGCAGATGGCTCAAAGCTTCGTATGTGCAGCGATTCCACTCTTGCGCCAACTGCGCCAGTCTCGGGTTTGGGGGCGTCTGTCAGTGGCAGTCGCATCTCCGGCACATCAAAACATGTGCAGCTTGGTCTTGGGGTCGCCGAAGCCACAACCACGGACCAAGAATTATTCCACTGAATAAACAGCGCTCGTGCAGGGGGTGAGACAGCTGCGCATATTGCGCATTTTTGATACAATTCCGTTTTTCTGCGTCAAGCTGCTCCAAAAGCATAAAAATTGCAAAAATTGCGCCGAACTGCTCCAAAACAGGCTTCAGTCAGCTTCAGTGGGGAAAGGCTGAGTTAGAATGATTTTCCAAGCAGCGCCAGGGATACCAAGAAAATGAGACGTTCGCAGAACACATCATTGTGCCCAAGCGTGTTTCTATGCACCCTTCTAGTGAACGCTCCCATGATGCCGCCATAATCTCCTCTGGGCTGTTGTGAATATGCGTGACCCCTAAAATATGAGGCGGTTCCCTCAAACGTGCTGCTTCTACAGTCGAACCCACTTATAACGATTCCAGATATAATGATCTATCGGTTATAACGACCATATTTCGGTGCACTTATGATTTTCCTATGCTACGCATTGAGATTGCATCCACTATAGCGAACATTTTTCAAAGCCTCCTACTTTTACAACGAACACTTCAGACACGGTCGCGGTAAAAATATGTCGTACACGAAGCGAAAAAAAGTTAAAGTAGGCCTTCTAAAGCATGAGAGGCGCGCGCTCGCACGTACCCGGGTCCAGTTTACTCGTGACGAAGATACCCGAGATCGGCGAGCACCGCACGCGCTGCTTTCGGACGCTACGAGCGAGGTCGCTCGCTTTCCGGTCGTTTCTTCAGTGGCAGAATGGCAGTGGGGAATAAAAAAAAAGAAAGAAAGCAATAGTAGGCAGCATGAAGCCTTGCAGTCAGCTTTTGCATGGCAACCTTTCCTGGTGCCGTTCTCTGCAGCTATGGCCACCTACGATGAACCTATGCCTTGGAACGCAAGAATCCATAAAATGCAATAAGCGATGACCGCGATAACTTTTCGGCCCTTAAATGTTCACTGCGTAGACGTCACAATTTGCCGCAAAATGTGTCATCTTTTCGTTAATGCCACAGACTGGCTGATCAATGATTACGACTTCAACACGATTGCGGCGATTCCTTCACGGATAAGCATCAGAAGAGAGCGAAGGCGATGTGGCGGCCGGCGATGAACGTGCCATTATGATTTATCGCCGACAACCTTATCACAGTCATCTGCAGCTATCGGCTCGGCTGCATGTGTGGCGTAAACTGTTCGGGGTGACGGCGGTACAAGCAGTACAAGCGCGCGATGCCATTGCCGTTCGAAAGATCGCTTCCGCCGCGCCGTGCGAGATAAAGTGCGTGTCACTTCGTGTAAACGAAACTAGCTCACTGGTGTTGAGCGACACAGGGACCGAGAAACGTTGATGCACTTACAGCGAGCGTATACAGCGTGTTTTATTAGGCGGCAACCCAAGCGCACTGCGCCTGTCGTGCAGGGCCGTCAGAGCATCGCGGAGACGTAGAGTGCGCGTTGCTTCCAAAATGCTTGTCTTCGCCACGTTGAACGAACAGGCCGCTCGTTGTACCCGTGCACGCTCCGAAGTGAAGGGGGCACAAAGAGTGCACAAATGCGCGTACAAATGCAAGCGGCCTGGCAGTGATGGCGTGATCCGAGTAGGCGACGCGCTGCACGCAACTAGCCGGGGATGATCGACTCCACGGAGCGGTACCGCGGTTCAATGAAACGTTATCGCTTCACTGCAAAGGCGGTTTAATTCACTCGTGCATGCAGCGGGCCTCGCTTCACAGCACAAAAAGGCCTAACTTCTCACCGGAGGAGTTGTTAGGACTTTTCAATAATTATGCGCAGAAAACAAAAGCGGCTTGGTCGCTAAATGCATGTTTTTGAGGGCGAGTCCATTTACAACGAACTACTGATATAACGACCAGTTTTCGCGGCACTTTCGAGTTTGTTATAAACGGGTTCGACTGTACTTGCTAGGCTGTGTGGTCTGGCGCTACTGTCGCTTAGCGAAAACTATCGAGTGGCATGCGTCACGGGGTGGTGGGGTTGACTCAGAGGTTCTCTGATGTGCATAGCGTGTTCCTCTGGTCACTGTGGTTTTCGTGTCGACACTGCTGCGTGTGGTCACCTACGTGGGCATTTGCAGTGGCTGTTTTTGTACCATTATGCCCCATACTGCACACGGGTGAGGCGCGTGCCTTGTTGCATCAATGTGGAACAACTAGCTTCCTGCGTGCAACACATCACCGCTATGCTCTAGCTGTTTTGCTCGTGAAGGTGGCAGCGGACTGATGCAAAGTGTGTTTGTGTTGTCCCCTAATAAAAACGTGCAGTACGCTTACAACTGCACTACGCTTGCAGTACCACGCACGCATATTCGACGAGATAGTCAGTTCGGCGAGGTTTCTTGGCGCCCATGCCGCATTCCTAAAGGCGGTTCCACATGATGTGGCAGCGAACGACGGTGCAGTGCAGTTTTGTTGTTGCTTCTTGAAAGCGTGCAGTGCACTCGACACTACGTCAAAGATGTGGCGGAGTAGATAGCTGAAGGCGCTTGTTGTGATGCCTCCTGACAAAGAGTAACACAGACCTACAGGAAGCTCTGGGGAAGCTTGAAAAGCTAAATAAGCAGTACTACAAAAAGCCAAAATGGTAATCTGCTAAATCATATCACTCATCTTAAGCAACTACAATTTGTGTGCAATCACAATTTTTTTTTGAGAAGTGTGATGTTTTCTAGTTTTTTTCTTCAAATGCTTATGAGGTTAACTTAGTTTGCGGAATTTTTTTCGATCATTTCATATGTTGTTACTCGGTCTAGATACGTCACGTGTACATAGTGTACTTCATGCCTGGTGATAATCTGTTAGAGAACTTTCTCCAAAGGCTGCTTCAGTGTTGTATATCCTAAGTCGATTAACATATGTACTAGTCGAACCAAGTTGCTACAAATTAGTATTGCCAAGCTCCTAAGACAACATATTAAATGCCGCTAACTGCTCCAAGGTTTCTCTGCTCCAAAATCGAAATTTTGCTGCTCCAAAAACTGCTCCCGTTTCAGTTTCAGCTGTCTCACTCCTACTCTCAAAGCGGTCTGCTTGCAGCCAGCGAAGAAGCTGGGGTCGAGAGTAATCTTGCTCTCTGGCGCTGTCCACTAGAACCCCATCCGTCGTGCGGATGCGCCTGCATGCAGATCATCCGCGGAATAGTCATCCCCGTCCTTGAAAAATCCTAATTCAGCCCACCGTTGGAATGCACCATTTGGGGTCGGCGACCGAGTGCTTCCGTCCAAATTTGTACAGCAGGGTACGAAGTGTTGCCAGGTTTGCCAGCCAACACAAAGTGTGATAGACGCTCACCACTTTGAAAGGCCTGCCGTATTGGTAAGGGTGAAACTTTGATGTAGCCCAGATGATGGCAAGGCATTCCTTTGCCGTCTTGGAATAGTTGGCTTCGGCTTTTAATAGCGACTTGTAACCCTTTCATGGCCGTCTCTAGCTAGCTAGAGACGGTCAGTGGTGCTTTTGACTCGGAGACTGATATGCCTTTGACTATCATCTACCATTTTTGGTTGCTGATTTTCCCTTCCTTTTCCGTGTTTCTCCTTTCTTTTTCAGTTTCGAGCCTTTCTTTCCATGTTTGAAATAAAATAAGTTGTTAGTTTGCACATCACCCTGTGCTGTCTTTCATTTCCTTCAGTCCTTGTCAGACCTGGCAATGCACTACAAGACCAAGGGAAGCAAGTGGTGTTAGCTGTCGTTCTAAAAAGACAGGGCGTGCAAACACGGACACAACCGTCGATTAACTTGCATAAAGATGAAATCAAATGCCTTAACAGTTATCTTCCACGTAGACCGCCACGCGTGCCGGATTGATAGGTTTGCCTGTTGCATGGGCATGCGCAGATAAGTTTTCGTGCCTTCTTTCTTTTCAGCCGTTGTGCGTCTCTTCAGTTGTTAGTCGGCGTTTGTGGTGTCCTGACTTCTTTCTTGTGTCCGTGTCTTTTTAGAATGAATACTTACCAACTAGCTCAGCTCTCTGTTATTCTAAGTTAGCTGTCGCTTAGCTGTACAAGTAGTGTTAACTGTCCCCATCAACGGGAGGTAAAGGGCAAAAGCTTTTAGTAATTCGAATAAAATTGTTAAAGTCAGGCCTATAGTGACCTTTCTTCGCATTGCGAGACTACCGAAATAATTGGGGCGTTTCAACACAGACACACACTGCAGACAGTTGCTTAGGTTACGAAAACTTACCTCATTTAGATTTAGAAGTTACTGCAGGTAACTAAAAATGAGCATCATCACATGGCAAAGGAGTTGCGTTCATATTTACTGTGCGAGATACGAGACACAGAGAGAGAAAGTAGTACATGAGGCGGCAGCAACTGAGTGCTTTGTGCACATGCACTATCGCTCTCCAAGTATGAATGCATGCATAATGCCATCCTGTTTTCATGGTACGTGCAGTTATGTGTCGCGGGTGCACGTGCGTGACTCGTCCAAGCACGCCATCCTGGGTACACAGCAGTTCAAGCCTAAGGAGTTTGCCGACCAGATCAACCTGAACATGGACAACGCGTGGGGCATCCTGAGATGCATCATTGACTGCTGCATGCGCCTGCCTGAGGGCAAGTACCTCATTCTCAAGGACCCAAACAAGGTAATTGGCTTGTGTCTGCACCAAATAGTCATTGCAGTCTCTTTCAATATAGGTGCATCGTTATTTATTTAAATACAGTAGAACCCCGCTGTTACGTTCCTCACTGCTGTGTTTTCCCGGCTGTTACGTCGTTTTCCGCCGGTCCCGGCATAGCTCCCATAGGATACAATGTACAGTAGACTCCCGTTAAGACGAACTCGAAGGGACCGCGGTCATCTGTTCGTATTATCAGGAGTTCGGCTTATCAGAAGTGCCCCCAAAAAGAGACATGCTAACATGCCAAGTGCATCCAAATATGTTACTTGAAACACTGAATGGAGCAGACTTACAATGTGGGGCAAAAAGACAAGAAAAAGCATTTATTTGGCTCATCTAGATAAAGACTATGCCTTTAAGCAGAGTGTTTACACGAATCTTACGAGCACCCGATTTCGCGTGTTCAAAAATAAAAATGCTCGTAAAGATATTTGCTACCACATTTTAATGATAAAACTGTAACACGCTCCTATGTTGACGATTAGAAAAAAAATTAAGAGACAAGCACAATTTTCCTTCAAAGAATGTAAAATTTATTGTCCTGGCAGTTCCGTTTTCTTCTGTGAGCCTGTTTTGCTGGCTCTAAGATCACTTCTGGATACGCCTCGATCGCATGCTGTTGCCTTGACAAAGTCATTATACGCTGAGTTGCTTAAGAAAGTCTGCAAGGTTTTCTTCGAGGTCCGGATATTTTCCCGTTTTGGGCCCGTAGTAACTTTTCCTGATCGACGTGCAGCTGTAGATATCCCATCGGGCTACTCACGGTCACAAGCCTCGCGACGAAAAAGACACGACGCAGCTATATTCACTGTGCAAAATAGCCTTCCTTTGTCATGCGCTTCCATAATAAAAATGGCTCATCACAATTTGCACTTCACTGGGAACAGATAGAACGCGTACAGGTCCTACGCGAACCAACGCGAATTGACCACAAAATGCTCTCCGCCATGTGCTCGGCCGCCATTGTGTGATGGCGATGACAATGCACCTGACCCCTCTGACGGTGCGCCCCGATGGTGGTTTCGGTTTCGTACTCGATTGTAATGCACAGACCATTTTTGTTCCTGTTGCTTTCTTTTTTTTTTTTTTCTCCCCACTCCCCTTGCGTTTCTGTTCTCCTTTGTACTCCAGCTGGGAAGCCGAAGAACGGAAGGGGGGGGGGGGAATACAAAAGAACGCAATGGCTTGGGGGTCCAAGTTGTAAATCCCCCACTCTTTTTGTTGCTTTCTTTGCTGATAAAGCCTACACCTCCCCCACCCACAGGTTGGGGGTGAGAGGGGATACCGGCTTTATCCGCTGACCGGTCTTTTTCGTTTATCGTGCCCTCCGCGTCGCGATTTGCTTCGCGTCTTTGCTCCAGGAAGTGCTTTTTTTCGTCTTTTTTGCTTTTTTTCTCGGTCGCCTGAATGCCCCACCAAGACTGCAGTGTTCGTTTCGCAAAATCGCTAGCGTTGTTGATCAACAGAAGAGTACAGTTGGGCGGTTCGTCTTAAGCGAATTTTTTTTGCATTGAGTCTATGGGAAACCAAACAAATGGTCCCGTGTTGTTCGGTATAAGCGAGAATTCATCTTAACCGAGTTCGTCTTAACGGGAGTTCACTGTATTGGGAACCCCGCGGTTACGTCGTAACTGTCAGACCGTTCCCGTATGATACGTCGCGAAGTGCGCTCGGAGCCGACCGAGTGGCTACCGAAGAGAGCGACCATGGTGCATTTTCACGCAGCTTTTCCTGGTTTCACCGTAACATTAGCCGCATTAGAGGCGCAAGCAGCAGGATCTTTCGATTGATGCAAACAAAAGCATCGCCTTCGAGATTCGTATTGCAAAGATGGCGTCTATGACGTAATTGCTCGCGAAAGTGAGACCTTCGAGATTGGCATTTACTATTGACAAAAGCATAGCCTTTGAGATTTGTATTGCACAAACATGGCGTCTATGATGTAATTGCTCGCGAAAGCAAGGCCTTCGAGATTAGCATTCACTTCTGCCATCGTGTTGTTGTAGACTCATCATCATCATTATTTGTCGGAGGACGGGAGGAGTTGGAGCTGGTTGGAGCTCGCATGGTCGTGCGTGCGGTTCGCGGTCGGACTCGCCGCGCTGGTCGTGATTGCGTGTGCTTAGTTCTTTCATCTGTTGGTGTTAAAAAAATCACATACATTGATTACATTTCTGTGGATGAGGCTGTCCCCAGCACCGCGTTTCTATCCATCGACTAGATCGCGGCTGAGCGCACCAATTTTCGTGCTGCTCGTAAGCATTGAAATAAAATTCTGTACCACTCAATATTTTGTCGTTTTTCCTGTTTTCGGCTCTTGCGTTTCCCGCCTCTAACGTTTATTTCCTACGGTCCCTTCAAAAACGTATCAGCGGGGTTCTACTATACAGTGCTTTTAGGGCATTACTTTTGGAAGGTGACAACTATGTGATACATTCCTGTCAGAGGTGTAGCCAAAAATTTTTTTCAGAGAGGGTTCCACTATACTTAAAGGGACACTAAAGGCAAATATTAAGTCGACGTTGATTGTTGAAATAGCGGTCCAGAAACCTCGTAGCGCTGCTTTTGTGCCAAGGAAGTGCTTATTTTGAAATAAAATCACGTTTTTAGTGGTCCGCATCGCGTTAGCGCGCTTCAAATCTCCCGCCTGAAAATACGACTCTCATACGTCACTGCTGCCATGCCCAACGTTGCCCGCTTTTACTGCGCGGCCGCCGACACTAGTAGCAGCCGAGCGGAAGTAGCGGGACCCACAGTAGCAACAACGGCGCTGCGGCAAAGACTTGCTCGGATGGGCACATTCAAAGCCGTCACCAAGTTGCGGTTGGTCTCGTAATCCTCTGTACGAAAGTGCAGCGAGCACACACGCAGAGGTTTTGACTGTTTAGCACACTGGCGCAATGGCATGACACTAAGCCACTTCGAGCGTAAGGGTTCATTCCGCGGCACCCAGTGAAAAGACACACCGGTTTCCTTGCTGCAGCACTGGCGTTGTGCACCATTCGGGCATCCGGCAATATAACACGCATGCGGCATTTTGTCGAACTTTCTGTCAGAGCGACCTTCACGAGCGCGCAAAACACGCACGGCAGTACGCGATCCCGAAACTACCACTGAGACGGGCGAGGCACAGTTCGGCGAAAACGGAACCTTTGAACCACGCGCGCCGTTCCCCATGGCAACGCCACGGAGGTTTTGTTTTCCATGAATCAAGCGGAAACGAACAAACAGCATTTTATTACGTCTTTTGATGCTCGGAATGTTCTTTTTTTACTGCTGCTAGTTTGATTACTAGGGATTTATTGTAGGCCGACTTCCCTACGTCATCCGGATCACTTCGAAAATGTCCCACTCGTGGCGCTCGTCATGTGATACATTTAGCTTAATTTCTCGGTAAGTAGGGCACTGCTGTTGATAATATTGCCGTTTTAGAAGTTGTCATACATTGGGCTTTCACTCTAACATAAATTGTTATTTGCCTTTAGTGTCCCTTTAAAGGGTCCCTAGAGCGCAGATACTGTGCGTGCGACCTCTGTTCCCCTGCAAGTGACAATGCTTAAAGGGACACTAAAGGCAAATACAGTCAAACCTCGTTACAACGAACACCACATTAAAGAACATTTCAAAGTGACAAACTTTTAAGGAATCCTGTGCCGACTGCTTATAGTTTCAATGTAAAAATATTTCACTACTACGAACTCCAGAATAACGAACATTTCAGAATAACAATCGTTATTTAATTCCCGTGTAATCTTAACACCTCAGTACTACGAACTTATATCCCGAAATGCGAGGATTCTTAGATTTCAGTGTAGCAGACGACGCAGCGCGGAGAGCGGACGCCCTCCCGCAAAAACATGAGATGGCGCGGAGGAGAAAGACGTGGGTGGAGAACTTTTTTTTTTTTCCTCCATTGCGGAGGCGACAGCACATCGGGTTTTGCAAAGGCCCAACTGCATGCATTGCATGCGACTTTCGAGCGAAGGCGACTGCGACAAACGGGATCCGCCGCGCTGTCGCAACGGGAGCATGTTCGCGACAAAGTGTCACGGTTGCTCGATTGAAAACTAATGCGTGCACGCAGGCAAATTACAAAAAAGATTACAGAGTAGATGAATGACAACATGCCAAATTTATTATTGTCTTGTTTGAGATAAGGATGCCATAAAATCGTTTCGTGACTTTCTTTTTTTGCAATCTTATGTTTAACCGTGACAGTAGTATCTGCTGTGATCCCATGGGGCGCCCGGAAGCGTATGCTGCCTACGCTATGTCGCACTTTGCAAACTACGTTATGTTGGGGTTAGTCCACGAGGCGCATCTCGACAACGTTTCCTCTTGCTGTCGTAGAACGTTTAAGAAAAGCCGCAGCGCCTCACATCGTTGCTTCGCAGGGAGAAGGGCTACCTCACACGACGACGATGTTGACATTGCAGCAAGCTACCACCAATGCAGCAAGCTACCTCCGAAACATCAAAACGAACCGTCGATCAAAATTAACAACAAAATACAGCCGCTGCCTTGCTCTCCGCGTGAGATGGGGCTGTAAAGAAGGTAGTCTATAACTTGCATTCCTCGAAGTACGCGCGGATTGGAAGCGTCACGAGCAAATTGCAACCGAAGCGAGGGTCAGAGATGCTGCCACGTTGCCGGATATCGTCATGCTCACGTCCGGCCGACAAGCGATGTTTTCTGGCTTTCCATAAACCTGCGACAAGCGACGGCGATGGATCGCCCTCCGCGACAGCAAATCCTGTCGGCCGTCGCTCAAAACTCGCGTGCATGCAGTTGGGCCTTAAAGGATTGCAGCGATGACATGGACGACGATGTCACGGTAGAACCCGAAGATCGCGACGAGTCTGTGTCGGCCACAGATGCGTTGGACTATTTGAGGAAACTCCGCATATTCATAGAAAAAAGCGGAACAGCGACCGAAGCTGCGCATAAAAATACGGACGGGCTAGAATTGTTCGTGACGCAGAGTTTGTGCTGCACCCGTCAAAAAACGATATTTCAAATAAACATGCCTTGTCTGACGTTCACGTGTACATTGTTGTGAGAAACGAGTTCAAGGACGTACTGTTGCAGAGGTAGGAAGTTTGCGTTACTGAAATTCTATTGTTATGGTAAATTTTTGGGCTTTCACTATAACGACCTTTCAGAATAACGAACATTTTTCCACGGTCCCCTGAAGTTCATTATACCGAGATTTCACTGTATTAAGTCGACGTTGATTGTTGAAATAGCGGTCCAGAAACCTCGTAGTGCTACTTTTCTGCCAAGGAAGTGCTTATTTTGAAATAAAATCACGTTTTAGTAGTCCGCATCGCGTTAGCGCACTTCAAATCACCCGCCTGAAATCAGTCTTTCAGACGTCACTGCTGCCGTGCCCAACGTTGGCCGCCTTTACTGTGCGGCGGCGTGTACCATTCGGGCATCCGGCAACATCACAGTGCATGCGGCATTTTGTCGAACTTTCTGTCAGAGCGACTTTCATGAGCACGCAAAACACACGCGGCGGTATGTGTTACCGAAACTATCACTGGGACGCGACCGTGTGAGCGAAGCAGGGTGGTGGGTGAAGTGCAGTTCGGCGAAAACTGAACCTTTGAACCACGCGCGCCGTTCCCCATGGCAACGCCAAAGAGGTTCTTTTTTCCATGAATCAAACAGCATTTTATTACGTCTCTTGATGCATGGAAGGTTCTTTTTTTTTTGCTGCTAGTTTGATTACCAGTGATTAATTGTAGGCAGACTCTCATACGTCATCGGGATCATTTTGAAAATTTGCCGCTTGTGGCGCTCATCGTGTGATACATTTAGCCTAATTTCTTGGTAAGTAGGGCACTGCTGTTGATAATATTGCCGTTTTAGACGTTGTCATACACTGAGCTTTCACTCTGACATAAATTGTTATTTGCCTTTAGTGTCCCTTTGAAGATGCGACCAAGCTTTTGCTTGTGCCACCAGCAGGCGGTCTTACAAGCTTGGAAGACTTTTTAAGGATACTATATAATGCGGAATATAGGTCGAGGCGGAATATAGGTCGACCCCAGGGCTGGGCAAAGATACTTTGAAATTGTATCACTATACGATACAAGATACTCAGGCAAAGAGTATTTCAGATACAGATACAAGATACTACCGCAACAATTGTATCCGATACGATACTTGCCAGTTGTATCTTAAGATACTTTGATACATTAGCAAATTTGTTATTATAGATCCACATAATGTAGCAGCAAACGCCATGGCACAAAAATGTCGGCTTGAAATTTATTAACTGTGACCAACCTTGTTTCATTTGAATGAAGCGTCTGTTAGTATCTTAAAAATTTTGTCCTTCTTGCTCAAAGTACATTAGCTCAATTCCGAAATTACTTACTGGGGATTGTTTAAGCTGCTTAAAGGGGTACTGACACGAATATTTTCAGTTGTCCGTTTTTTGCGTCAAATGAAAGGTCAAGTCCTCAAGAGCCTAGAAAAGGTAATGCTAAGCACGAGTGCGCCCTGAAAAAGTAATTACAGTATGTTTTTAAAAGCTGGTTTCGGTTCCTACTGTACCCTGACGTCACAACACTGTATGAGCCTCTCGTCACGTGCTCGCACAATATATAGTGACGTTTCCATGGCGCTCCGCGCCGTGGCTTCGTTGGTGACGCACAAGCGGCCATCTTGGAAGTTTTTGTACCTCTTGTCATCACAACTAGCCATACTGCTGCGTGAAGTCACCAGAATTTGTACTGTAGCCTGACGTCAAATTAGTGTCGATGTGTGAAGCAAGTGTCGATGTGTGAGCAAGTGTGAAGCTCAGCATTCGCTGAGCTTCACACTTGCTCAGAGCTGTCTCTGCATACAGCAAGTTTGTATGGTAGAGTAAAATTGCCTTCGAAAAAAGGTGTCAGTACCCCTTTAACAGGACGCCTCTTTATAGACTTTGCTGACAGGGGTTCTTGCTTTTTTTTTGTAATTGATGGGAGTCGCTGCTCAGCTTGCCGACCAGCTAGGGGGTTGCCATCTAATCACAAGAACTTCAATAAGAAGCCTTGTCATGATGGTGCAAGTTACCGGCGTGGACTTTGTCCGTAAGCCACCGATACGCAATACTGGATCCCCGGACAGGTGTACAGCAGCACCAAAGCTGGTAGCAACATTTTTCATGACGCATAGTGTATACGTAGAGGACAAAATAGAAATGGCTGTTCATATTCTAAGTATATTCTAGTGTAAAGCGTTCGTTATCAATATACACACTAACGTGCAATTTTCGAACATTTTTTTTCAACGAAAGAACATGTGCTACCAGGAAACGTCTCAGACGTATTGTATTGTCACATAGTATAGTGTCGAATATGAAGGCGGCGGTCAAATTGTAGAAACAGAACTCTTTTACTGAGCTAACCTGCGCGAAGAAAACTAAGTATCTGAAAGTACAAGCCAAGCACGCTGCACGGTGATAGCGGCAATCACATTCGTCGGTCGTCGGTAATCTGATCATTGGCGGAATGCGTCGTCTTTCATACATCAGGGATCAAAGCTTCCAGCATTACCACTGGAGCTCGTGCAAGCTCCCGATTAAACTAGAGTACTCACGTCCTGCACCTAATTTTAACAGAACAATTGGAAAAAATTGCAAAGTTTTTGAAGTATTGCGGCGCGGCTAGCGCTGAGTGGTGCTAACAGTTTTTTTTGCGGTTTAAACTCAATCAAACCAAAATAAATAAATAAATAAGAGCGCATGGCAGTATAGTTGCACAGAGCGTCGCAGGACACCGCCGCTATTCGTGCTATTGCTACTTACAGCTCCGATGATCTGGCGACTAGTAATACAGTATAACCTCGTTACAACGGATGTGGTTACAACAGACATTCGGATACTACATACCAATTTGCGGCGTTATGCCGACCTCCATATTTGTTCCATTGATTGAGCTTCGTTTACAACGGATTCTGGTACAACGGACATTCGGATATAATTAACTGAAACAGCAGGCCAGCAAGGTCGTCAGGACTCCTTTACAGCGGACTTTTCTACCACGGACATCCCAGATTCAAAAACTTCCGACTTCAGACATCGCTTAGCATACTTTCGGGACGGGAACAGCGCGCCGTGGATATCGATGTACCAAATTAAGAATGAAGGCCGCCGATCTCCCGTCTGTCAATGATCAGCTATGCCTAGCTGTAGTGACAAAAAAATCGGTGCGCAGCTTGCTTGGTGTTGCGCTTTGGGACACTGACGCGCGAAATTGCTAGCCACTGCCACCGCTTCTAGCGGTTGCTGCGCAGCGAGGTTGACTGGGGGGTCCGCTGCCGATGCGCAAAATGCCCATCCGCGGTCCTGAGAAGCGAGTGGGCGATGTGAATCGTTGCTTGCGACGAAGGACATTGCGGCTTCTTTGCTTTCGAATTCCGCTAGCGCGATGTTGTTGCCCGTAAAATTCGGATTTTCTCGTACATCGGCACCGTGAGCGGAGTTAGGCCTAGCCACGACATCGAGTAGAAAGCTCGGTTGCGATGTGCGTGGCCGCGGTGCCCGACGTTTCAAAGTACGTCATGCTTGATCGCGAGTACAAAGAGTTGTCCCACAGTGGTTTTCGTCATAAGCTCCGAAGTGCTGATAAGCAGAAGCTCTAACAGTGGCTCCAACGAGTCAACACTATTACAGCAAGGCGCTGCTTCGGGCTAGTTGGTAATCCATAATTACGAGATTTATAGCGCGGAACTTCTACACAAGGGACAAAGGAACACGACGAGCACAAGCGCTAACTTCCAACTAACGTTTAATATCTGCGCTCGCAAATATATACAGTGAAAGACTTTTATTTTCTGTCTTTCACTGTATATATTTACGAGCGCAGATATTAAACGTTAGTTGGAAGTTAGCGCTTGTGCTCGTCGTGTTCCTTTGTCCCTTGTGTAGAAGTTCCGCGCTATAAATCTCGTAACACTATTACAGTCGCACGTCTGCGATGTTCGCGACAAGTGCGGCGCAAAATCTGATGATTGAGCAATTCCGCTGCAGCTGCCTAACTAAAGCGTAATTATATTCTAAATTATCGTCGACGGGAGTGCGAACGCATCACTAAGTAGCGCAATTTTCGACAGCCATGACCTCGCGACGCACAAGCAGCAGACGACGCTGCCGAAGCGAGCATCACGGCAAAAGCAGCCAATCGGAGGCCTACGCTTGTTACTGAATGGAGGAACTAGCTGAAACAGAGAACTTGAACATGGAGAAATGCTCTTTACGACGAGCCCAAAATGGTAGTACCCGGTTGCGCCGTTGCCGAGCTATGATTTTGAAAAACGCTGTTTCTTTTTGTTTCTTTGCTATTTCCGAAACTTAAGCAAAAAAAAATTATAGCACTTCTACGTGGTTTCAAGTGAAGATGTTTTGGAATCAGATAGAAAAAGGGATACAGAAACTGAAAATGTGAATTTCCAAAAATAGCATTTTTTTTGGGTGCCCTGTTAAGACCATATTTGTGACTTGTAATTCTCTCCGGTTATAACAGACCCATTCAGTGTTTACATAAAAGTCTGTTATAACAGTACTGGGATTTTACATACTCCCTTTACAACAGACCAAGTCCTCTTCACTATGAAGGTCTGTTGTAATGAGGTTATACTGTAGTAAAAAAAAAAAATCAGGGAGGCCTAAAAAAGGGGAAAGCAAGAAATTATAAGTAAAATAGACAGGGGGTTCTGTATCAAACATTCACTGTGAATAAGTATAGAAACCCGATGCAGGCAGGACCACTATTAGCTGTGCCAATAAAGGATTTAGTATTGTCAGCTTACCTGTTAAGGTAAGACAATAGAAAATAATTGCCCATGCGAAATTGCCTGAATATACTAGTTGGGACGCTCATGAGAAAAACGGTGCATTTGGTATGTTTCTCGAATCCCTCGTCTAACATCTATAAGATAGCTCCTGATAATTTCCGTTATTATAATGCAAACTCAATTTCACTATTTTATTAAGCGGTAAAGTAGAATGGTTTGTACTACACTCAAAGCCCGCCGCAGTGGCCTAGTGGCTATGGTGCTCGACTACTGACTCGAAGGTCTCAGGGACAAATTCTGGCCGCGGCAGATGAATGTTCGATGGCGGCAAAAATCCTTGAGGCCAGTGTATTAGGTTTAGGTGCACGTTGAAAAACCCCAGGTGGTCGAAATTTCCGATGCCCTCCACCATGGCGTCTCTCATAATCATAACCTGGTTTAGGGACGTTAAACCTCAAATATTATTACTGTTCACTCAAGGCACGCCCACATAACTATATATTTGTTTTCAAAATCTCCTTGACAGAACAGTAAATTCAAGTGAAGTATAAATGTGGAAAGAGTAGCAAATATAACGCAGACATTTAAAAGTAGCAACAAAGCAGAGAGCTTCTTTTGGCAGCCCTTTACAAAAGAGATATTGCAGCGACAACACCGGAAAAAACAATAGAGACGTAGGAAATGTATCATATCCAAAAGAAGCACAGATAAGAAAGCGTTTGTGCTAACAATCAATTTATGATTTCAAAAACTCTTTGAAAAACGATGGCAGGCAGAAAAAGATACGGTACACCAAGATATCTTTTACTAGGTAAAGGCTTGTTTTAATAGATCGAGCATCGGTATCAGTGGAGCTGTAGTAGTTCTTAGAACATTATCTGCATATTAGCCGTCCGGTCCGGATCCCGTGAGCTGCTTCTCCGTAATGTTCTTTGTCAGTGTGCATGTTAGCCAATGTCATCGTATGCAAGGCGAACGTACATGCACGAAGTCCTTAAAGTCGCTGGTGTGTGAAAGCCATGAGACGCGAAGCAACTCCGTTCTTGCATTCTTCAGATTTCGTAACGAAGCACCACGCAAGAGAATCTTCAATAACGACCCGGAAGCAGCATAAGAATTTCCATGACAGACGGAAATTGGAAGCTATTTGAGTGTATACAGTACAAACCATTCTACTTTACCGCTTAATAAAATAGTGAAATTGAGTTTGCATCAACCTGAAGTGTGGTACATATCAAAATGTAGAACAAATTACGGAAATCAAAAAGTGTCAACTGCCTACACTTCTAAACCACATAATTAATGAACATCACATTGACATATCCAGGATATCACCAAAACAACTGCGATTAGTGTTTGTATAATGTGATGTGGCGACTACATTTTTTATGCCTGCATTGTAATCTTTTATTTTGGTTTTGTTTTTTTTAAAGCACATTGTGAAACATACTTTTCTTTAATTTGGTTTCACTTAGCCGCACGTCTTCTGTGCTACCCGTGTACTAGGGGGTCAGGGCTACTCAAGCTATTCTCACAGCTTTTACCTGCCCTCCTTGTAACGTGTTCTTGCTGCAGAATAAATTTCAATTTCAATTTCAATAATGGAAATTATTAGGAGCTATCCTATAGATGTTAGAGGGGGATTCGAGAAACATACCAAATGCACCGTTTTTCTCATGAGCGTCCCAACTAGTATATTCAGGCAATTTTGCATAGCCAATTAATTTTCTATTGTCTTACCTTAACAGGTAAGCTGACGATACTAAATCATTAATTGGCACAGCTAATAGCGGTCCCGCCTGCATCGGGTTTCTATACCTATTCACTGTGAATGTTTGATTCAGAAATTGAAAATAGCTCATTAGAGTGCGTGGCGCAGGACCGTGCCTCAAGTGTCATGGAACTGACACAAATAAAAAAATTTAAGAAAACAAGAACTACGTGGGCTGGGTGTAAACGTTCGCGCGTGTGTTTGTGTCGAGACTGCGCGAGAGCTGCCACTTGACTCTGTTCCACCAATAGGGACGCGCATACCTCATCACCTGCCCTAACTAGAGGACTCTGGCAGAAGGATAAATTTTTCTCGCTGCCCTTAGTTTTATTCAGGTAGCTTAGTGATGCCAGTACCAGCTTCAGAAGCGGAGTTCAGCCAGCGATAATTGTTTCGCGCGGTGGTGTTGCAATAGCAGTATCTTGTACCTTAAGATACACAATACATTATTGAATCTATCGGAAATACAGATACAGATACTCGTATTGCTAGACGTATCGCGATACAGATACAAGATACCCAAAGAGTATCTAAGATAGTATCTAAGATACATGTATCTTCGATACTGCCCAGCACTGGTCGACCCCCTTACCTTGACCAGCAAAAAAACAAACAAAAAAAACAGGGAACTGTTCACTGATCAACTTCATTCAGTCCTCCGAACTGTCGGAGCTCTCCGCCGAGGACGACTGCTTTTCGCTAGCTGCCTCCCACAACATGTCGTCCTCGGTGCCGTCGAGAGCGTTGCTGATGCTGCATTTCTTAAATGCGCGCACCAACATTTCTTCAGACAGAGACCTCCATGCCTCGGAGACCCAAGCACAAATTGTCACGAGAGGTGGCCTGCGCAGCCGGCCTGTCGGGGTCCACGAGTTGCCGCCAGCCATCCATTCATTATAGAACGCATGCATGCGGTCTTTAAAAGGCTTGTTAAGCCTTTTAAAGACCACTGCAATGCTGCAACCGCGTCCAGCGGTTGCAGCGTTGACGTCATCCTTCTCGGAATGACGACAAGATCGGTCTTCCCATCGCTAAGTGTCTCCTTCACTGATGCCGTGAAGTGCCCGCGAAATGCATCCAACACGAGCATGTTCCGGTGCTGCAGGGTTCCACACTGTGCCGATCCACTCGCGCATTAGGGCCTCGACCATGTATCCCTTCTCGTTCACGCGGACATCCCGCGGGAAGGCCTCCTTCGGCAGTGTCTTCCACTTAAAGATGATGAACGGGGGCAACTTTCTGCCATCAGCCGTGCAGGAAAGCATCACGGTGAAGCGCAAATTCCGGTCGACAGCAGCTTCACACCTCCTCTGCCCCGCGTTCACAGACTGTTGTGGACGACGGCATGTCGAACCACACGACGTTTCGTCGGCGTTGCCAATCTGGCCTAACATGTAGCCATGCTGCCGCCGGAGGCTATTCACGTAGAGTTGAAACTCTATCAACTTGTTCATTCTTCAAAGGTACACTGTGCTATAAGAAACAAGGACACAGAAAAAGGGGGAGACAACACATGCGCAGACTCACAACTGTCCTCGTACTCCTCCGGCAGCTTCTGGCAGATTGACGTGCGCCGTCGAAGGGCAAACCCCTTTGCGTCGCATGAAGTGGCGGACCCAATAAATGGACCCCTTAAATTCTTCCCTCGACAGACCGGCTTCACAGGCGAGCTCGAGAAATTTTGTGCGAATGAGCTCCGCATTCACTGGCAGGGACCTGGCACGGTACTCGTGGACGAAATCTGCCACTTTGACCTCGAGTTCAGGGTGCACAGCTTGGCGACCGCGAAACGACGTCTTCCGCGCGTTACACACCGACAGTTTGGATTTCTGGTTGCGCAAGTACCTGACGCTTTTCTCAGACACTCCAAACTGCCGCTGCACCGACATGTTGCCATTCGCTTCCGCGAATTCAATAACTTTTCTTTTAAATGCGGCAGTTAACTGGCGCCGCGTCCCGGTATTCATAGCTGGCCGCAGAGCAAGGTCGCCACTCGCTAGGAACACTAGATGAACAAGAAAAGAAAAATGGCGTCGGCCCATGGAGGCGATGTTGATGCTGATGCCCAAGAAGCATGCGACGCTTCATGTTGCCAGACGATCACTCGGTTTGTGCCAAGGGCCGGTACATAGGTCGAGAAGTGACTTTTTAGTGACATTTTTTGGAAAAAATCTCGACCTAAATCTCGACTGTTTTCCCAATCGCAAACCGAAACATTGTCTCACGCGTGCTGACGTCGTTTAGCTCGGGAGTGTGACATCTACACCCGATGTTTGTGTTGTCTTGGTGAAACTTCCCGCGATGGCATGCATGCAAAGTTGCAACCCATACGCTAGACCTAATAAGCGCTAGCTGCCTTGTCGGTAGTGATTGTGGACGATCAAAGTTGTGGGCTGGTGCCAAGTCAACGAAACATTTTGCAGTTGTTGCATTTAGAAGGGGGTGACTTAAATCTTCAACGAAAACGAGGGTGTGCATGTGCAACATTAGAGTGGTGGTTCATGGTTGCTGCTGTTTTCGACATCAACCCCGAAAAATTGGAAGCGTGCGGAATTTTGATAGCCATTCGACGTATAGTTTCTTCACAGTGTGGTACTACGGCAACAGTTTTGTGGGCAGCTTTGACCACGGCACTCCCGTTCTTTTTGTTTTCTTTCTTTCCCCCTCCCGTGTTATGTTGGCACCACAGGTCCGCAGACGTTAACCTTTCCACAATTGCAAATTGACCTCCAACTGATACCTTGGTAGTCAGAATCATGCGGCTGCCTGTTGGTCATGTTTTGAGATGTACAGCCTTTCAAAGATGTTTTGTTTACAGTGCGCTACCGCTTGTAATGTGAATATTGTGACTCTGGCAACTTGCACTATAAGTGGTTTATGCTGTATATATATATACTGGTGGCTCGCTCCTGCTTCCAGACTGCGGCCTCCTACGTAGTTCCTAATTGGCAAAAATGAAGTACATTGTCCTCTGATGGTGACATAAGCTTTTCGTACGATGTGTCAGGAGATGTCATTGTGCCAATGTCGCCAAAATATGAGAAATGCAATTTGAAATCCATGACATCACGCGCAGACATTTCGGTGCGAAATTTAAAAAATGAGACATTGACAGGTGATTTTCTCCTCTGTTAGTAAACCACGATGGTGAAATTAAAGGAGCACAAAAGTGAAACAATGAATTGGTGTAGATTGATTAATGATCCTTTTCACCTTTTCGCTAATCCTTTTCGCTAATTTCCCCATCATGTTTTTTTAATAGAGGAGAAAATCAAGGTCGAAGTTTCATGTTTAAATTTCCTGCTGGATTCTGTGCGTGTGATGATGTGAACTTCAAAGTGTATTTTTCGTATTTTGGTGACATTTATTCGTATTTTGGCGAAACTTAGTATGTTAAGTCTACGGCTCCCCGAGAGGACAATGTATTTCATTTTTACCGATCAGGACCCACGTACGACCTACTACGTGCAGTCAAAAATCTGACATCATGCCGTTTGGTGCGGGAATATCAATGTAGCACCACCACTCGTATTTTATTTTCGTGCGTTTTCTCGCTTACCGAGCGTTGTCTTGAGAAAACAGTAGTGTTCTCGGTATTGTGAAATTGTAATTTACTAATATGTGAAAAATTGTTTTTCTCTTTAGTATCCCTATAACATTAGAGTTGTCAGAGTTATCATTATAAAGCGATTCAGTGCTTCACTTTAGTGTCCCATTAAAGTGCTTACTGTACTTCATCATTGTGGTTCCTGTTATATTGAGGATGATGTAAAATAAAATAACCACTTGCAGTTGCAAAATGATCAAGTGTTCTTGTGCAGCCTGTCATCCGTCTGTATGACATCCCAGACAACACCTTTGAGACGGAGAATGAGGCTGAGGATGAGGAGGATGAAGAAGAGGAGGAGGCAGGAGGCACTGTTGGTGAGGGCGACAAGAAGCCCTGAGCGCTCACCTCTCTGGTCTATCACTGTGATGTTGGATGCAGAGATTGTAGCATTAATAAAAGAGCATGCTTTCATGCAGATCTGTTGTAATGGTTGTGCACTGTTGAGTGGGCAATGAGCTTGACTGTAGGAGAGCTAGGCACTCCTTTATTTGCCTGCGAGTGCGTCATGCACAGCATCTTTCTAGAAAGTGCATACCCTCCTTTAACTCAGTAGAACTTTCCCATTTTATGACTGAGAAAGCCAAATTATCAGTCGTCTTAAGGGAGAAACCCAAATAAATTATTTCCAGAATTTGAGGAATTCTTATTGAGGACTGTTCGCTTTTGGTCTCAGTTGCGCCCCCGGAAATTCAGAGGAAGCCCGAATACATAGCAAACGTTGCAAAAGTAATGGGAAAATAGAAATTGAAATAAAAAATCAGTGAATTAAAGAGGTCACTGTCGCTTGGATCCTGGGCTTCTTGTTCAGAGCAACAGTAGCACAAATTACGCCATTGGTCTCCTCATATCGGCAACCATACTTCTGGCTAGGATGATTCAAAGGATCACCTTCCACAAAAAGGTGATGAAGGAAAGCGACACTGTGTTTGGTGCATGTGCTCATAGTAAGTAAGTTGACATACAGCTTGCCATTACCTACGCACAACAGGAGCAAGGAACGGCAAGTAGACTTTATAGTCACAGGGGCCTATAAGGCGGCATTAGGCTTACCAATAGGCATGCATAACACTTATGCCGAGCTGAAGGAAGCTATAACAATCTCTCAGAGGACATGTTGCCAGGCTAGTTGTGTTGGATGTGAGACTTAGAATAACAGAGAGCTGAGCTAGTTGTTAAGTATTCATTCTAAAAAGACAGGGCGTGCAGACACGGACACAAGAAAGAAGTCTGGACACCACAAACGCCGACTAACAACTGAAGAGATGCACAACGGCAGAAAATAACGAAGGCATAAAAACTTATCTGCACATGCCCATGCAACAGGCGAACCTATCAATCCGCGTGCCCCCACGCGTGCCAGATTGGTAGGTTCGCCTGTTGCATGGGCATGCGCAGATAAGTTTTCGTGCCTTCTTTCTTTTCCGCCGTTGTGCGTCTCTTCAGTTGTTAGTCGGCGTTTGTGGTGTCCTGACTTCTTTCTCGTGTCCATGTTTGCACGCCCTGTCTTTTTAGAATGGATGTGAGAGTTCTGTATGCAGGGGTGGAAGTGCTGCGCCATTTGCGCCACGCTGCGCCAATCCGCTTCTGCTGCGCCAATCTGCTCCAAAACGCATTATTATGCCGAAGCTGCTCCCAGGTGGCCTTTGGTGCCTTCATGTGCCGTTGTCATCCTTGGCGTGGCACCCCCGAGCGAGCTCATATCAACCTGGTGCGCTCTCCGCGACATTCGTGACGGCACGAAAAAGCTAGCGGGCAGGAGAGAGCTAGCTACTGGAAAGTAGCTGCTCAGTCGCTTTTCCGTTGTCACACCGGTGGTGAGGGAATTTTGGAAGATTTCAGTTTTCTCGTCTTCTCATTTGTACATTTCAGCTAGTGTTTCGTTAATATGAACATAAAAGAAAATCTCGGAAGTGTAGTCAGGTTTAGCTACGCAGTGCATTGCTTATCAATATTTTCCTCTGGGTTCTCACGTCGGCTGTGGGGCTTTAAAGGCCAACTCCGGTGATTTTTTGGCCATGTCAAAGTAATGGTGCTTTTATGTTCCTGAGACGCTCCTGTTACCGGCCCGATAGCAGAAATACTCGGCAAATTGGAGAATAATTTTAAATAAGCAAAAAAGCGCAACACCGAAACCCAACCGAGTGTACTGTCAACGTATGACGTAGACGTTGTTACGAACGAACCGGAAGTCGTGCAAGGCATACCGGTCACGCCGGCGCGGAGTGTGAAAACTGTGACAGCCGCGACGAGCAGGCGCACAGTGGAGAGGTGAGCACGCCGCGCATCAGCTGTAATGTCTGCGACTGACAGTGTCTCGGCCAGCACAGCAGACGCTTGCTGTAGCGGCCGAAGTTAGCGGTGCCCTCGGCTGCGTCACTTCCGCCACCTTCCCAATACTGACATCACAGACGCAATGTTGCCAATAATTGTGGGAAGCCAGGAGGGCGTTTGCAGACAATCTTTGAAATTCATTTGCAAACAATCTGCGCATGTCTCAAGCCTGTAATTTGGCATAAATGATGGAAACGTGCAAAGGAACGTACCCAGCAAATTTTATTGAGATCCATCGACCTCGAAAAATCGCCGGAGTTGGCCTTTAAGAACGGGAGCATTGGCTTTTTAAAGGTATTTTTGTCGAGTCTCTTTGTGTTTAGAATAAAAGTAACCTTTATTAGCTTAAATGTTGTGTTTCTTCAGTTGTTCATGTCAGCTGCGGAGCATGAACGTTTTTCATTCGTGTGAGGTCTACTGTAAAATTTAGAGCAAGCGCCTCCAACAAGCCAAAATACCGGCAAAGTGGGGGGCGGAAGGCGGATTCCTGGAACGGCACGTAAATTCAAGATGGCGGCTGCAAATTTTGCCCCGAAAAATAAAAATAAAAGATGCATGCGGACTTCCTCACAAGTCTTCCTGCTTTCCTTCGTGGCACGACGCATAACAACGGCCCTCGAGCACAACAAACGCAATGGCAACGCGATCAAACCGCGGGAAGCATGACATGGAAGCACGTCCGATGATGTTGCAACGCAGCAGCACTAAGCAACAAACACCGGTCTCGAAGGCCTTACATTAGCTGGCTACGTCGTCATAGTCACGATCTTGGAATATAGATCTCGAAGGCCATGCTTTTGCTCACGGGACCCTCAAAACAGTCATGGATGTCTTGCGCTAAGTGCGGGGTGCGATCATTATTCGGGAGAACAAAGAATAAAATTTTTACAACACATTTCACCTGCAGGCGCTTAAAGCAGCTAAGCAGGTTTGGATGGGATTCAAGGAGGCTACTGTTGCGTTGACGCTTACATAATCGGGGTGCGAAGAAAGGGCGAGGGGGGGGGGTGAGCTCTTCTGGAACGGCGTGAAAATGTGAAATTAGCAGTGAAATTTGAAACGGCGGTTGCTCGAAATTTTACGGTAGTCAAGTGCAGCTATCCAGAGCATCGCTTATCTCTTGTTTTATCTTAGTTACTGCTGCGCAAGCTGTGATGCTTTTATCATGGAAACATATTTTGTGGCAAGTATGGTCAACTGTAGAAACAGCGCTAAAAGATGGGACGAAGAAAGGACACAAACCACGGCGCTGACTAACAACCAAATGTGTTTTATTCTTCCAGTCTGCATATATATACTCCGCCACAATCTCAAGGAAACAAAAAGCAAAGGAACAAAGAAAAAAGATGATTAGCCTGCGCAGAGGCCAAAAAATCCTCAGTCGGACAGATACGTTAACTCCTTCGGAAGGAGGGAGATCGAGGGGAGGCTGACGCATGCCTCTCCGCCATTATAGATATGATACGCTTCAGAAATGACACGCGCCCGTTCATCATGGTACTTCGACAGGAAAATGTAATCGTTAAAAGATGGCTAGCAACCACATTCATTACAGTGAAGC
The DNA here is from genome assembly GCF_013339695.2 of Rhipicephalus sanguineus. NCBI lineage: Eukaryota > Metazoa > Arthropoda > Arachnida > Ixodida > Ixodidae > Rhipicephalus > Rhipicephalus sanguineus. Next base: position 13,179,283 of record NC_051182.1, on the reverse strand, counting down.
GACAATTGACTGTCTCTGGCTTGTTTACGGACGTTGTTCGCATGCTGTGGTTTGTGTCCTTTCTTCGTCCCGTCTTTTAGCGCTGTTTCTACAGTTAATCATGAACCAACCAGCCCAAATGCGTACCTTATTGAAGTATGGTCAGTTCATCAATATTCAATGTTAAGTAAAAGTCATTCGAATTTTTTGTGTTTACCTGAAACAGAAATTTCAATTAACAATGATGTTTTACCCTAGAAATGTGCTCCAAAACTAACTTGCATTGCTCCAAAACACACCTTTTGGTGCTCCAAAGCTGCTCCAAAACAGCATTATCACTACTCCCTGAGCTGCTCCAAAAGACTGAAGCCCGCTTCCACCCCTGCGTATGCTATGTTCGTTTGTTGTTTACTTTACTTTGTTATCGGTCCGCTGTCTTTGTATAAATAGCACGTGTGATAGCAAAAGAAAGCTTTTAATTGACAGTTGGCGGTGTGGTTTTGTCTTCGCACTTGGTCCCTGTTGTGTTGCACTGCTCTGTGTAATGAATCCCAGCCATCTATCCCGGCAACATCTCCTTGCAAATGTCATTTCTCGTACTTCGGGCATTCTGAAATGGTACTGTACCCTGCCGCATCGTCCCCCTGATTGCGACAGCGACCTGCAAAGCTCCAGTGGTCAGTTTCTGCATCCGCCGCAAGGCGTTACCACCAGAAATGTTGGCGTTATTTTAGATTCAGCTCGCCTTCCTTCAATCATGGGGCTTGGATTTGCAAGCTAATACATTCCGAGTAGCAGAGGCAAACCCATATGTAAGGGAGCAACTGAAGCTTCTGATAGGGCCAAATTCAAGCTTCAACAGTTGGCGGTCACTTTCACAACTGGTCGACCAAACAATAAGAGTTCTTTTGGCAGCAAGTTCTTCCGGGCCTGAGGATGCAAGTACAGAAGTCGTTAGCGCCATCAAATCCTGTCCACCTTCTGGTGACGCTACCGGACAATGTGCAATAGGTGCTTAAGTGTGGACCAATGTTTGCTGTCGAGCCACGAAAGTCAATTACAGCACTTTAGGAATGATTCGGTATGTATCACTGAAAGTCCCTGAAGCTGAGACCGACAGGCGAGTGTCAACGTGCTTGAGTCCCCCTGGGGAGGAGTTTTCCTTGATAGGGACAGTTAAGGATTTGAAAGACGTCACTTATTTTGCAGAGGTTCAAGACCTGGTGTGTTGGTGTGGCATCACTGTGGATTGTATAGCCGACGGGACACAAGAAAGATACTACACAACAGAGTGCTATAGCAAAATGAAGCTCTGTTGTGTGGGTATCTTTGTTGTGTCCCATCAGTTAGTACAAGGGGCATTCAATAAAGATTTCCCCTGACCCACTTCCTGTGGACATAGAGCAACGAAACTTGCAGATTTATTAGTCCTTCTGTACATAGGTGCCACCCAGGGGCACACACTTCTCCCATCTTTTTATGCAACTGTCAACACCTCGCTTGTAGAAGTCGACTGGTTGCTCCAAAAGCCATGTTGTGACTTCAGAAATCACTCATCATCTGGACAATGCTTCCCCTTCAAATATCACTTCATTGTTGGAAAGAGGTGGAAGTGCGAGGTCGGGTGAATAAGGGAGATACGGTAGAATTTCAAAGCTGCAGCAGCATGCTTCCATCTGGGAAACAAGTTGTGAACTGGGGCATTGTCTTGCAGAAAGCGGACACCTTTGGTGAGCATGCCACATCTCTTGCTTTTGACGGCCTCCCGCAATTTCGCAGCAGTGAAGCATAGTATGCCCCAGTAATCTGGCACCCTTTGCTAAGAAATCTATCAAGACTACTCCGTGCTTGTCCCAAAAGACAGCATGACCTTGCTCGCCGAGGGCTGGGCGCGTGCCTTCTTTGGAGGCGGTGAGTCCAAGTGCTTCCATTGCATTGACTGGACTTTAGTCTCCGTATCATAGTGATGGACCCAGCATTCATCCTGTTGAAGAAGCCCTCCTGGTTTCCATAGCACATGGTCAAAAGAACCTGGGAGCATTCGACTCGTTCCTGCTTTTGGAAAGATGTGAGCAGCCGGGGAACCCAGCGATCGGATACCTTACGCATATGGTCCTGAATGATTTTTTCCGTGGACCCCAGACTAATCTTTACATTTTGGGCTTGGTCTCGAACGGTTACGTGGCGATTTTACAAAATGGCGACCTCCACTTGCTGGATGATGTGTTCATCGATAGCGGAGTGGGGTCGCCCTGCAATCAGAGCCGTTTCCACCGAAGTCCGACTGCATTTGAATTGACGATGCCAGTTCTTCACTACATTATATGATGGGGAATCCTCCATATAACCCTCTCATCTCATCGAACGTCTCCCCTTTCAAGTACAGGAACTTGATGACTGCTCTGTATTCTACTGCATCCATTATCACACCTCAGACCACTTCAGCACCTATAAAAGAAAGACCGTTATTAGTTCAGAGTTGCACATTGGCACGTGACCTATAGTGACTTATGTCATTACACATGCACAGTTTCAGCATCCCTCAATAAATAGAAGTGAGTGAGGGGAAATCTTTATTGAACACCCCTCATAGTTGCACTATCAATCTACAGTCCCTCATTTCGTTACTGAGAGACAAAAAGGGAGATTTTGCGGTCATGAACAAGTCGTGTCAAACAAGGACGACAGAGGCAGTAGATTCTGTTTTTGATATGAGGCCTCGCTGATAAAGGTCTGTTCCAACGCAAGAAAGCTGTGTAAGAGTTTCAACCTAAAAAGCCTTGCTTGAATGATTGAAAAGAGATTTATTACAAGTGTCGCTCCACTAAAATGTTCACGAATGTCCTGTCTCAGAGTCATCATCTCTGAAAATGAAACCTGATAAAAATGCGTACCAGTTTTTTGCAAAGCATCTAAGTTGTTGCCTGTTAACGATCATGAACAAATCGGGAAGTGTTAAAATTCTTCAAAGACAGTAAATCTTTTAGAATCAACTATAAAAACTTGCGGTAAATAATCTTTATTATAGACCTTATGCAAAATCTGCTGCCATCTAGCGGCCGCCGTGCGCATTTATGCCATGTTGAACGCTAAGTGCGCCCCGCATGTGCACACACGAAGCGTACGTATCGACGTGTGGCGGCCGATAGGAATGGCTATGCAGAGATATTTTTGTGTGCTGTGTTGCTCCGATTTAGAGAATTGGAGTGCTGAAAAAAGTTTACATGAAACTAACCTCCATGTTATTAGATTTCCTCGCTGCAGATCGTTCCGCTGCTCTGGCCACTGCTTACGACTAACGCTGTGCTTACGTTCACTGTTCTTAATAGATGCAGTATGTGACAGCATCCGCACTCATCACAGAACAAACTTTTGTGTCATGCTGGAACCAGACAGTTTCCGTGCCGTGTGCTTGCAGGCACATACAAACCACAGCTTCGTGTACGAGCTTCAAAGCTGCATCGCGCCTACTCGCGCATGCCTGATCTGCTGTTGACACCATTACTTTGTTTATTACATTGAAATAGCAATTGCATGTTAGGCATGTAGGTCGAGCGCGTCATCAATTCTCAGTGAACGGTCCTATTGTGCTGGAGCGTGTTGTTTGTAGTTGATTTTCGATTGTGGAGTTTAACAAGGTAGCATTTGGTGGGATGCTTTGCGTGCGTATTGCTTCACTATGCGTATTTTTCAAGCATTACATGTGCTATCACTGCCAAATTCAGAGGGGCGGCCCGCATGGCCTGACCCCCACTTACATTTAAAAAAAAAATTTTTACCCGAAGAGGAGCACATATCAGACGAGGGTAGCGATGCGGGCTTGTTGGTCTGTCATGGTACTTGGATGTGGGCGCGGAAAAGACAAGGACGAAGGGAGGAAGACACACACACTGACGCTTATATCACCTATCAGGCTGTCCCAAAAGCTGATCCCCCTTCGGAAAAATCCTGTATCCACCCCCGTGTGCTATGCTTGTGTGTGGCAATTTTCGTATGAAACTGAAAAAAATACTGTTCCGGCAAATGTGTTACACTCGACCTGTGGGTGCGCTGCCGTTGGTTACGCGCTGAGGTGGTTTTACAAGCGTTCAGTCGGCGACGTAAAACTGCCTTGCAGAAATGGGTTGAAATTGCAAGGCGCCTGTTGACCCCAAAAGCGACGATGCGAACACAAACATTCCTGGTGTATCGTGTTATTTACCAAGACATGTCAGAAGGATATTCAATAAAACTGGCACCTATTTCGGGGAGCAACTAACACTTTTCATGTTCACTTTTCACATGCATGAGCAGTGGAATTTTTTAACATTTTAATCGTGCGGTAATCCTATACGTAACATACGTTGGTGACTACAGCAGCGAAATATTTTTTGCTTCAAAAATTAAAAAAAGAGGATGTTTCATTTAAAATTAAATGCACAATACATCTGGTCGATGTAGGCTGTCCCTTATGAAATACGCTTTGAAATGGTCTTCCTCACGAAACTGGCCAGAACAATCCATCCGTCAATTGCCGGAGGTGGCATTACATCATTTATGGCAGAATTATTCACTTGGCTCTAATAAAGTAGTACCAAGCTACTGTTGTAAACGTATACTATGATGAACCATGGCAGTGGTGATGCAGTGATTACAATCGGTGAACATCATGAGATGCGTCATTGCTGTGCCTAGCCGTGTCATGCGCTAAAGCCTCCTCCCAACCAGCCTACACTACATGCATGGTATTCAGGTAGCTAACAACGCTCTATTCGTTACACTAAAAACACAGACAAAATTTATAACCTAGAGCAAAGCTTCATTCTCAACGACGGCAGGCCTACACATGACTCGGTGACAAACTTGTACCTTATTCTCGTGAGGCAGTTCTTTACACGTAACAACTGCCAACGTAATAACTAGGAAAATCTGGTAATGTGTTCAGGCCGTTACAGACTTGTCTGACGTTGTTATGCCCCGGTTGCCCACTATCAAAGCAGATACAAGCATTAAGTTATAGGAACTGACAGCAATACAATTCGGACACAAGCCTCCAACATGGCGCCTAATGGGTAGCTTCGTCAAACCTCCGACAGATGGCAGCAATTTTGCATAATGTCTGTAGCCTTCCTCAGATAGATTTAATGACGCATGGCCAGTGGCATTGATCGAATGAAACGGTACAGTTTCAAAATGCTGCTGAGTTATCATGGGAGCAGTTTATGGTAGAGATCTGCGAATAGTGAAATTTCCTCTCGAATCGAATAGTGCCGAATAGTGGCTAAAATATCGAATATTGAATAAAAAACATTTCATTGAAAATTTAAACAGAAAACAAAGAAATGAAATCTGCTCATGTCCTCGATAGCCTAACGCCACGAGTGACTGCTACCAAAAAGACTAAATGATAAGTTTCTACAGCGCAACTGGACGCGGACAGAGAGGAACACGCAAACACACACAAGCGCTGACTTACCACTTCGAAATGTTTATTTTTCATATGCACATTACACTTATATAGACACACGCGAGCAGGTGCAAACAAAACAAGAAACAAAAGCCGGACCTAAACACGCATGTTTTGCCACAATCACAACCAGTTGCCATCTACCTAGAGTGACGGATTCAGAAATCTCTTTTCCTTATCTTGACAGTTTCAAGTTAAAGTCAGTGCTGTGTGTGTGTTTGCGTGTTCCTCCCGCGTCCAGTCGCGCTGTAGAAACTTATCATGAACAACCAACTAGCCCGCCAGCACACTTTGGCCGAAAGACTACAAATTGTCATGCAGAAACACAAGCTGTTCCACATGACCTGGCTTCAGGCTCTCTCGCCGCGATTTTACGGTGTTTCCTGCAGTTGAAAACATGCACTCACTGGGCACCTCAGTAGCAGGGATGGGAAGGTATCGCAAAGCAATTTTGGTGATACCTGGATAAAGTGCTGCTCCATGCTCTTTCCAGTATTTCAAAGGATCATCCTTTCTTGGGATCAAGAGCTCATTGAATTTTTCATTGAATTGAATCAAGGGCTCATTGAGTATTTTTAACTTCTTGACTATAAGGTCTGAGCTCAGTGTGCTGTTTATTTTTTGATGATAATAGTTCGACAGTCTCCCAGACTGTTCCCTGGCCTTCTTTGCTGGAACCATGACGTGTGAAAATGAGACGTAATCTCCTTTAAAATAAACATGCGTTCGCCTTTGAACTAGGATATCGGTGAAAGTTATAACGAAAGGCCTATTGTAACGACGTTAGGGTTAGTTTTAGCCACCCTGCCCTAACCAAGTTGCACCACTTGGCCTCTGTCGCGTTCAGATATTCGTCGTTTCGAATTATTCGAAACTTCGAATACTAGCTATTTGAAAGTGGAATCGAATTATTCGATTAAGTATTATTCGATTCGAATTCAAAACTCGAATATTCGCACACCCCTAGTTTTGGAGCTGCTTTTGTTTTATATGAACTCGATTGTGAAGCAAGGATTCTGTATTGCTCTATATCTGTTTCTTGCAAAGCATACTCAGATTCTTGATGCTCGGCGAACATTTAACACACTGATGTTGTGGCTGTGTTTAGATTTGTAGATGACTACTTAATTGTTTCTAATAATGAATCCAACAATTTTGACTCCGTTTAAGAAATGCTATCCATGTTTAAGATGGCTATCTCCAATGATGCTGACACACGATTCTGAAGTGCCCAATTCATAAGGTTTTTGGACTTGGGGTTGTAATTTTTGTCATGATGTGTGAGCTGGAGCTACGAACCTAGAGGCAATAAGGCTGTAACCAGCCCAAGCAGCCACCCTGTTGCAATAAGGCTGTGCTCTTGAGCACTCGAAACTGGTTAAGCGCGCTGTAGCAAGTTCGTGTTCAGAAAATTCATTTATGAAGTCCTGCGAGCACAAGTTTTGAGACGAGCTTGTGGGCTCAAGCTAAACGTCTACCTGACTGGCTACCCTCTAAGCCTGTTGACTGCTGTAACTGAAAAAAATTAATAGAAAATGTAGGGTGAACAATGATGACCGGGTCTGTGAAGAGCAAGTGTGCTGTTTGCATGGAGATTTGTTTTAGGGGCAAAGCACCTTAGGGTCGAGGCTTGTCCGTTGTTTGTTGACCGTGCTCACGGCACAGCACCGTGTAAAATCGAAACATCGTGTTTAACAATAGACTAATATCAATCATAATTGAGACAAAACAATATAAAACACCTACAAGCACAAGCCCTTTGTACTAGTCTGCGACTTCAACGTACACATATGGACCTTGGGGCCTAGCTTTGTCGTTGACTCTCACTGTCGACTGTCTCGGTATATAGAAAACCGTTGCTATATCGAAACTTATATGTGTATATGTGAATAAAAAAAAGATTTACAATAGACGAACATCAATCATAATTGTGACAGAATATATAAAACACCTACAAGCACAAACCCTCTATACCAGTCGGCGACTTCAACGTAGACATAATGGACCTTAGCACCTAGCTTTTTTGTCGACTCTTTAGGTCACCTTATGTCACTCAGTTTACATATGGTGCAATGCTTGGGTAACGTACGGTTGCTCACCCATACGATACCCAGAGCTTCGCCCACTCGTCATGATTCACTTCGTGGAGATGCATGGATTTCTTTTTTCCCTCCTGTAACCCCCCTGCTGTAATGCCTTCGGGCAATGCGGGGTAATCCTTGAATAAAGAATAAAGATACTACCGCAATAATTGTATCCGATACGATACTTTCCAAATGATACATGATAATATAATGATAAGATACATTCGCAGATTTGTTATTATAGATCTACATTGTAGCTGCAGACGCGTATGCACAGAAATGTTTGTGTGAAATTTTTTTTAAGTGTGACCAACTTCGTTTCGTTTGAATGAAATGTCTGTATCTCAAAATCCTTTCATTTCTGGCTCAGTCAATTCCGAATCAACTTATTGGAGTTGCTTTAGCTGCTTAACATAATTGGAGTCTCTTTACTGCTTACCGACTAGCTAGCGGGTCGCGATTTAATTACAAGATCTTCAATAAGAAGTTTCTGAACGATGGCCCGAATAGTGGTGTGGAGTTTAACCTTGTCAGCAAACGTCCTACCATTTCACTTCACTTCACTTTTATTTCCTTAACGACTCCCTGTAGGGGTATTACATAAGGGGTGGTGTATAACAAAAAAAAAAGAACTATACAACGGTGTTTTTAACTGCTTCTGCAAACATTGATGGGTTAGTGATGGCACAGATGGCGTGAGGAAGGCCGTTCCAGTCTTTTGCTGCTCTTACGAAAAAGGAGGCTTGGAGTGCAGTGGTCCAGGTACGTGGTATTGCGACTTGTAATGGATGACCAGTGCGATAGGATATGTGTGGAGGGGGCGTGATGTACGGTGGATGATTCAGTGAACTGAAATAAAACATGAAAAAGAGAGAGGGTGGCACACTGTCGGCGTGAAGCAAGGGTTTCCAGACCTGACTCCGCCTTTAGAGATGAGATGCTGATATCGTACGAATATGCAGAATGAATGAACCTGGTAGCCCGATTTTGAAGTGATTCGAGTTCTCTTATGATGTATGATTGATGAGGGCTCCAGATGGAAGATGCATACTCGAGTTTGGACCTGATAAATGATTTGTATGCAAGCGTCTTGACGTGAGGCGGAGTATGGCGTAAGTGTCGTCTGAGAAACGCGAGTGATTTATTAGCAGACGAGATGATGTTAGTAGTGTGATGACGCCAAGACAGGTCATGAGCCAAGGTGACGCCGAGGTATTTGAATGATGGAACTGCCTGTATGGGAACATTAGCGATGGAATAGGTAAACTCAAAAGGGTTACGGCGGCGAGAAAAAGAAACAAGCTTACATTTATTAGGACTTAAGTTCATTAACCAACGGTTACACCATGTTTGTATGTTGTTAAGATCATGCTGAATTAGTGTTTGGTCATGAATGTTGGTTACTGATCGGTAGATTACGCAGTCATCGGCAAACATACGAAAGTTACATGATACATGCAATGGTAGATCATTAATGTAAATTGAGAAGAGTAGAGGCCCTAAGACAGACCCTTGCAGTACACCTGAAGTTACAGGTAGTCGGTTAGAAGAGTGATTATTAACAAAAACAAATTGGGAGCGATTAGTCAGGAAAGATGTTATCCATGCAAGTACGTTAGGATCTAGGTTTAACAGAGATAATTTAAGAATTAGGCGTTTGTGAGGGACAGTGTCAAATGCTTTAGCGAAATCCAGGAAAAGAGCATCAGTCTGAATGTTGCAGTCAAGGTTAGAATGCAAGTCGTCAATGAAAATGGCCAGCTGCGTTTCACAGGAATAACCTCTTCGGAACCCGTGTTGAGAAGGATGAAAAAAGTGCATTAAGTCCAAGAAGTTGATGATATGGGAGCAGATGACATGTTCCATGATTTTGCAGGGGATACTTGTTAAAGGGACACTAAAGGCAAATATTAAGTCGACGTTGACTGTTGCAACAGAGTTGCAGAAACCTCGTAGGGCTTGTTTCGTGCCAAGGAAATGCTTATTTTGAAAGAAAATCACGTTTTAGTGGTCTGCACGGCGTTAGCGCACTTCAAGTCACCCTCCTGAACGGACCTTCTGACGTAGCTGTTGCCGTGCCCAACGTTGCCCGTCTTCACTGCCCGGCCGCCGAAGCTACGGTTTCTTGCGCAACAGCGGCCATCAACCTTGCCAAGACGCAGCCACGGGCCACTCCGAAACTTTATAGTTCACTGTAACGGAGCTTAGCTTGGCCAGCAGCAGCAGAAGTAGAGTATCGACAGGGCGAAAATAGCGAGAACCAAGCACACGCAGCTCTACGCGATACCGAAACTACCACTGAGACGCGCAGCTTGGCGAAAACGGAACTTTTGAACCACTCGCGCCGATCCCCATGGTAGTGCCAAGAGGTTCTTTTTTCCATGAATCAAAGAAAAACGAACAAGCAGCATTTTATTATGTCTTGTGATGCACGGAAGGTTCTTTTTTTATTGCAAATGGTTTGATGAGTAGTGGTTAATTGTACTCGGGGCTCTCTGACGTCATCGGAATCATTTCCAAAATGTCCCACTCGTGGCGCACATCGTGTCCTACATTTACCTTAATTTCTCGGTTACTAGAGCACTGCTGTTGATACTATTGACGTTTTAGACGTTCTCACACATTGACCTTTGACTCTGACATAAATTGTTATTTGTCTTTAGTGTCCCTTTAAAGATATGGGACGGTAATTTAGTGGGGAGTCTCTGTTACCTGATTTGTAGACTGGAACGACCTTGCCTACTTTCCAGTCTGCTGGCAGAATGCTTGATGACAATGACTGCGAAAATAACAATGTAAGGTATGCGGCACACACATGTTTAACATTTATGAGAAGTTTTGAATTAATGTCATCCACACCTGCAGAAGAAGAAAGCTTAATGTTTTCTGTAATCGAAATGATGCCGTAGAAAATGTAATCGGACGCATAGACTCGGTGCTGCGCGCAGGTGAAGGAAAATCGGGAACTGAACTTTCATTTGTAAAAACAGAGAAAAGGGCCTCGTTAAAAAGGTTCGCGCATTCATTGTTGCTGACTATATCGCCATGCGCATTTGAGAGACTAATGGTGCGCATCTCCTGAGGGTTTATCACTTCCCAGAATTTGCGAGGGCTGGTTGCAAGCATTTTGGGCAGCTCATCATGAAAGAACATGTGCTTGGCGTTTCGAATGGCTCTTAGATAATCATCTTCCGCGGCGTAATATTTTTGCCATAAGGACGGAAGTTTAGACTGTTTGGCTGATCGGAAGAGGCGTTTTTTCTTGTTTCTTAGTTTCTGAAGTGTACGTGAGAACCACGGCTTGTTTCGGTTTGCGGTGAACGTTATTTTTGGGATAAACTTCTCGACCGCGCATACACTGGCAACGACGCTGCTAGCGACATCCCTTGCGATGCTTCGTGTTTATGTAGAGGACGCGATACTGCAATGACTTTTCGTATTCTACTCATCTGCTGGTGTAAAGCGTTCGTTAGCGACATACCCACCAAAGTGCAATCTTCTATCAGTTTTGCTCCTACGAGAGAACACGTGCAGCCCAGAAACGTATCAGGTGTATTGTACAGCTGCACAAAGCGTCACAGGCAACCACCGCTATACACATGGTTGCAACTAATAGCTCCGATTACCTGGTGTTGTGCCAGAACACCTGACCGAACGAGGAAGCAAGTCAACACCTGACCGAACGAGGAAGCAAGTCAACACCTGACCGAACGTGGAAGTAGGTCAACACCTGCACTTCGGTCAACACCTGCCTGGAGAGGACACGTCACAACGGACTGATACCTGATTTAAGGCCTTGCCGGTCCGTTGTTAGAGGAGTCGCTCCAGCCGACTTGGTCGTGCTGGCAGGCTCTGTACTGCGATAACCAGCTATACCTGCTATAAACATTACTGTTTTGTAAAACGTTTGCCTCCTTGATATGATCCTAAGCTAAAGTCCGATCTTCAGCTACGTCGGCTCGCCTGCCCCCCGGCTTTCAACGAAACACAAACCCCAGTCGTAACAGTGGTGGCAGCGGTGGGATACCACGACGCCGTATTCTACGTTGTACATCAGAGGGGCCTACCCCCTACTTCCTAACACTGGTGATTACTAACATTAAAAGAAGATTAGGGACGCCTAATAAAGAAAAACACATATCTAATTAAAATTCAAAAGCTGTTTCGTATCCAACAATCACATGAAATGTGTATAGAAACACGATACAGGTGGCACCTTTAACGGGGTCATGAAGTACTCCTTGGGCTTGTTGAAAAAAAAAACATCCTGTGGAAAGCCGACACGGCTACGAACTGCACTGCCAAATATTACAGTCGTGCGCGCCGCATTAAGGCCACAAGCTGAGCGCGAAGTTGCCGTGCTCTCAGGCGCCCTCTTTTCAAACAGGGGCCGGTTCTCACTCTCGTCGGTGGGCGGGGCGTCTGCCCGTTGATGTCGTAGATATGCCTGTTTACGTCGCAAGAGACATAGCATGCTTATTGGCCAATAGCCGACATAAATAAAGAGCGGTGTTTGGATCAGATGCGCTTGTTCCCGTTGACATTGTGTATAATAGTTGTTGTAGTCAAATAAACAGGCTGAAATATGGAAAGCCTTCGTTGTGAGTTTTCGAAAAGATGACTCACTTCCGGTAGAAGCCAACTGTCGTCTGCTGAACTCGGTGCACCCGCGCACGTTCGAGCATAACTTAAATTTGGCCGCACGACCTTTTCGGTATCGCAGTTTCTTGTGCCTCGTTTGTTTCGATTAGTCTTGTACGTCATACTGGCCTCGAACCTTACAAAACTTGTGTGTGGCGTTGAGTTCTAACGACACGGATCTCGTGCTGACTTGATCAGTGCGTGCACAGATCGAGTTGCAAGCAGATTCTTAACAGACCGGAGAGGGGCCCCTCGTGAACCATGAGGGTTGGATTATAGCTGAGGGTTTTAACACTATTATTTTTTTTTTGACAGAGAATGCACACGATCCTTTGACCTTTGGATAATACACTTCACGTCGAAGA